>NC_092757.1:87339709-87472892 GCF_047496795.1 Chiloscyllium punctatum | reverse complement strand
AGAGAGAAGGGGAGGGGGTAGGGATAGAGAGAAGGGGAGGCGGGAAGGGATAGAGAGAAGGGGAGGGGGGAGGGATGGAGGGGAAGGGGTGGGATAGGGAGAAGAAGAGGGGGGAAGGATAGAGAGAAAGGGAGGGGGGAGGGATAGAAGAAGGGGAGGGGGGGAGGATAGAGAGAAGGGGAGGGGGGAGGGATAGAGAGAAGGGGAGGGGGGAGGGATAGAGAGAAGGGGAGGGGGGAGGGATAGAGAGAGGGGGAGGGGGGAGGGATAGAGAGAAGTGGAGGGGGGATAGAGAGAAGGGGGAGGGGGTGGGGATAGAGAGAAGGGGGGAGGGGTGGGGATAGAGAGAAGGGGGGGGAGGGGTGGGGATAGAGAGAAGGGGGGGGAGGGGTGGGGATAGAGAGAAGGGGAGGGGGAGGGGTGGGGAAAGAGAAAAGGTGAGGGGGTGGGGATAGAGAAAAGGGGAGGGGTGTGGGGATAGAAAAAAGGGGAGGGATTTAGGGATAGAGAGAAGGTGAGGGGGAGGGATAGAGAGAAGCGGGGGGAGGGATAGAGAGAAGGGGAAGGGGAGCGATAGAAGTGGAGGGGAAAGGGATAGAGTGAAGATGAGGGGGGAGGGATAGAGAGAAAGGGAGGGGGGTGGGATGGAGGGGAGGGGGAAGGATAGTGAGAAGGAGAGGGGGGAAGATAGAGAGAGGGGGAGGGAAGTAGGGATAGAGAGAGGGGGAGGGGAGTAGGGATAGAGAGAAGGGGAGGGGAGTAGGGATAGAGAGAAAGGGAGGGGGAGGGATGAAGGGAGGGGGTAGGGATAGGGAGAAGGGGAGTGGGTAGGGATAGGGAGAAGTGGAGGGGGTAGGGATAGGGAGAAGTGGAGGGGGTAGGGATAGAGCAAAGGGGAGGGGGGTACGGATAGAGAGAAGGGGAGGCGGGAAGGGATAGAGAGAAAGGGAGGGGGGAGGGATGGAGGGGAAGGGGGGGGATAGTGAGAAGAAGAGGGGGGAAGGATAGAGAGAAGGGGAGGGGGAAGGATAGAGAGAAGGGGAGGGGGAAGGATAGAGAGAAGGGGAGGGGAGTAGGGATAGAGAGAAGGGGAGGGGAGTAGGGATAGAGAGAAGGGGAGGGGAGTAGGGATAGAGAGAAGGGGAGGGGAGTAGGGATAGAGAGAAGGGGAGGGGAGTAGGGATAGAGAGAAGGGGAGGGGGTAGGGATAGAGAGAAGCGGAGGGGGTAGGGATAGAGAGAAGGGGAGAGGCGGGAGATAGAAAGAAACGCAGGAGGGAGGGATAGAGAGAAGGGGAGGGATAGAGAGAAGGGGAGTGGGGAGCGATAGAGAGTAGGGGAGGGGGAGGGATAGAGAGTAGGGGAGGGGGAGGGATAGAGAGTAGGGGAGGGGGAGGGATAGAGAGTAGGGGAGGGGGAGGGGTAGAGAGTAGGGGAGGGGGAGGGGGTAGAGAGTAGGGGAGGGGGAGGGATAGAAAAAAGCGGAGCAGGGAGGAGTAGAGAGAAGGGGAGGGCGTGAGGGATAGAGAGAAGGGGAGGAGGGAAAGAGAGAAGTGGAGGGGGGGTGGGGATATAGAGAAGGATAGGCGGCGATAGTGAGAAGGGGAGGGATAGTGAGAAGGGGTGGGGGAGGGATAGTGAGAAGGGGAGGGGGGAGGGATAGTGAGAAGGGGTGGGGGAGGGATAGAGAGAAGCGGGGGGAGGGATAGAGAGAAGGGGAAGGGGAGCGATAGAAGTGGAGGGGAAAGGGATAGAGTGAAGATGAGGGGGGAGGGATAGAGAGAAAGGGAGGGGGGTGGGATGGAGGGGAGGGGAAGGATAGTGAGAAGGAGAGGGGGGAAAGATAGAGAGAGGGGGAGGGAAGTAGGGATAGAGAGAGGGGGAGGGGAGTAGGGATAGAGAGAAGGGGAGGGGAGTAGGGATAGAGAGAAAGGGAGGGGGAGGGATGAAGGGAGGGGGGTAGGGATAGGGAGAAGGGGAGGGGGTAGGGATAGGGAGAAGTGGAGGGGGTAGGGATAGAGAGAAGGGGAGGGGGTAGGGATAGAGCAAAGGGGAGGGGGGTACGGATAGAGAGAAGGGGAGGCAGGAAGGGATAGAGAGAAAGGGAGGGGGGGAGGGATGGAGGGGAAGGGGGGGATAGTGAGAAGAAGAGGGGGGAAGGATAGAGAGAAGGGGAGGGGGAAGGATAGAGAGAAGGGGAGGGGGAAGGATAGAGAGAAGGGGAGGGGAGTAGGGATAGAGAGAAGGGGAGGGGAGTAGGGATAGAGAGAAGGGGAGGGGAGTAGGGATAGAGAGAAGGGGAGGGGGTAGGGATAGAGAGAAGCGGAGGGGGTAGGGATAGAGAGAAGGGGAGAGGAGGGAGATAGAAAGAAACGCAGGAGGGAGGGATAGAGAGAAGGGGAGGGATAGAGAGAAGGGGAGTGGGGAGCGATAGAGAGTAGGGGAGGGGGAGGGATAGAGAGTAGGGGAGGGGGACGGACAGAGAGTAGGGGAGGGGGAGGGATAGAGAGTAGGGGAGGGGGAGGGGGTAGAGAGTAGGGGAGGGGGAGGGATAGATAGAAGGGGAGGGGGGAGGGATAGAAAAAAGCGGAGCAGGGAGGAGTAGAGAGAAGGGGAGGGCGTGAGGGATAGAGAGAAGGGGAGGAGGGAAAGAGAGAAGGGGAGGGGGGTGGGGATATAGAGAAGGATAGGCGGCGATAGTGAGAAGGGGAGGGATAGTGAGAAGGGGTGGGGGAGGGATAGTGAGAAGGGGAGGGGGAGGGATAGTGAGAAGGGGTGGGGGAGGGATAGAGAGAAGGGGAAGGGGAGGGATAGAGGGGAGGGGGAGGGATAGAGGGAAGGGGAGGGGGAGGGGTGGGGATAGAGGGAAGGGGAGGGGGAGGGGTGGGGATAGAGGGGAGGGGGAGGGGTGGGGAATAGAGAGAAGGGGAGGGGGAGGGGTGGGGGACAGAGAGTAGGGGAGGGGGGTGGGGATAGAGAAAAGGGGAGGGGTTTAGGGATAGAGAGAAGGGGAGGGGAGTAGGGATAGAGAGAAGGGGAGGGGAGTAGGGATAGAGAGAAGGGGAGGGGAGTAGGGATAGAGAGAAGGGGAGGGGAGTAGGGATAGAGAGAAGGGGAGGGGAGGGGAGAGGGATAGAAAGAAGCGGAGGAGGGAGGGATAGAGAGAAGGGGAGGGATAGAGTGATGGGGAGGGATAGAGAGAGAGGGAGGGGGTGGGATAGAGAGAAGGGGAGTGGGGAGCGATAGAGAGTAGGGGAGTGGGGAGCGATAGAGAGTAGGGGAGGGGGAGGGATAGAGAGAAGGGGAGGGGAGTAGGGATAGAGAGAAGGGGAGGGGAGAGGGATAGAAAGAAGCGGAGGAGGGAGGGATAGAGAGAAGGGGAGGGATAGAGTGATGGGGAGGGATAGAAAGAAGGTGAGGGGGAGGGATAGAGAGAAGTGTGGGGAGAGATAGAGAGAAGGGGAGGGGGAGAGATAGAGAGAAGGGGAGGGGAGTAGGGGAGGGGGAGTAGGGATAGAGAGAAGGGGAGGGGAGTAGGGATAGAGAGAAGGGGAGGGGAGTAGGGATAGAGAGAAGGGGAGGGGAGGGGAGAGGGATAGAAAGAAGCGGAGGAGGGAGGGATAGAGAGAAGGGGAGGGATAGAGTGATGGGGAGGGATGAGAGAGAAGGGGAGGGGGTGGGATAGAGAGAAGGGGAGTGGGGAGCGATAGAAAGTGGGGAGGGTGAGGGATAGAGAGTAGGGGAGGGGAGGGATAGAGAGTAGGGGAGGGGGAGGGATAGAGAGTAGGGGAGGGGGAGGGATAGATAGAAGGGAAGGGGGAGGGATAGAAAAAAGCGGAGCAGGGAGGGATAGAAGGGGAGGAGGGAAAGAGAGAAGGGGAGGGGGGTGGGGATATAGAGAAGGATAGGCGGGGATAGTGAGAAGGGGAGGGGGGGAGGGATAGAGAGAAGGGGAGTGGGGAGCGATAGAGAGTAGGGGAGTGGGGAGCGATAGAGAGTAGGGGAGGGGGAGGGATAGAGAGTGGGGGAGGGATAGAGAGTAGGGGAGGGGGAGGGATAGAGAGTAGGGGAGGGATAGAGAGTAGGGGAGGGGGAGGGATAGAGAGTAGGGGAGGGATAGAGAGTAGGGGAGGGATAGAGAGTAGGGGAGGGATAGAGAGTAGGGGAGGGGGAGGGATAGAGAGTAGGGGAGGGGTGAGGAATAGAGAGTAGGGGAGGGGGAGGGATAGAGAGTAGGGGAGGGGTGAGGAAAGAGAGTAGGGGAGGGGTGAGGAATAGAGAGTAGGGGAGGGGTGAGGAATAGAGAGTAGGGGAGGGGTGAGGAATAGAGAGTAGGGGAGGGGGTGAGGAATAGAGAGTAGGGGAGGGGTGAGGAATAGAGAGTAGGGGAGGGGTGAGGAATAGAGAGTAGGGGAGGGGCAGAGATAGAGAGAAGGGGAGGGGCAGAGATAGAGAGAAGGGGAGGGGGAGAGATAGAGAGAAGGGGAGGGGGAGAGATAGAGAGAAGGGGAGGGGGAGAGATAGAGAGAAGGGGAGGGGGAGAGATAGAGAGAAGGGGAGGGGGAGAGATAGAGAGAAGGGGAGGGGGAGAGATAGAGAGAAGGGGAGGGGGAGAGATAGAGAGAAGGGGAGGGGGAGAGATAGAGAGAAGGGGAGGGGGAGAGATAGAGAGAAGGGGAGGGGGAGAGATAGAGAGAAGGGGAGGGGAGTAGGGATAGAGGGGAGGGGAGTAGGGATAGAGAGAAGGGGAGGGGAGTAGGGATAGAGAGAAGGGGAGGGGAGTAGGGATAGAGAGAAGGGGAGGGGGGTAGGGATAGAGAGAAGGGGAGGGGGGAGGGGGGTAGGGATAGAGAGAAGGGGAGGGGGGAGGGATGAAGGGAGGGGGGGGAGGGATGGAGGGGAGGGATGGAGGGGAGGGGGGAGGGATGGAGGGGAAGGGGAGGGATAGGGAGAAGAAGAGGGGGGGAGGGATAGGGAGAAGAAGAGGGGGGAAGGATAGAGAGAAAGGGAGGGGGAGGGGAGAAAGGGAGGGGAGAGGGATGGAAGGGAGGGGGGAAGGATAGTGAGAAGGGGAGGGGAGTAGGGATAGAGAGAAGGGGAGGGGAGTAGGGATAGAGAGAAGGGGAGGGGAGTAGGGATAGAGAGAAGGGGGAGGGGAGTAGGGATAGAGAGAAGGGGAGGGGGGTAGGGATAGAGAGAAGGGGAGGGGGTAGGGATAGAGAGAAGGGGAGGCAGGAAGGGATAGAGAGAAAGGGAGGGGGGAGGGATGGAGGGGGAAGGGGAGGGATAGGGAGAAGAAGAGGGGGGAAGGATAGAGAGAAAGGGAGTGGGGAAGGATCGAGGGGAAGGGAGGGATAGGGAGAAGAAGAGGGGGAAGGATAGAGATTAAGGGAGTGGGGAGGGATGGAGGGGAGGGGGAGGGATAGGGAGAAGAAGAGGGGGGCGGGATAGAGAGAAGGGGAGGGGGGAGGGATAGAGAGAAGGGGAGGGGGAGGGATAGAGAGAAGGGGAGGGGAGGGATAGAGAGAAGGGGAGGGGGAGGGATAGAGAGAAGGGGAGGGGGGAGGGATAGAGAGAAGGGGAGGGGGGAGGGATAGAAGAAGGGGAGGGGGGAGGGATAGAGAGAAGGGGAGGGGGAGGGATAGAAGAAGGGGAGGGGGGAGGGATAGAGAGAAGGGGAGGGGGGAGGGATACAGAGAAAGGGGAGGGGGAGAGGATAGAGAGAAGTGGAGCGGGGATAGAGAGAAGGGGGAGGGGTGGGGATAGAGAGAAGGGGGAGGGGTGGGGATAGAGAGAAGGGGGGAGGGGAGGGGTGGGGATAGAGTGAAGCGGGGGAGGGGTGGGGATAGAGTGAAGGGGGCGAGGGGTGGGGATAGAGAGAAGGGGAGGGGGAGAGGGAGGGGTGGGGATAGAGAGAAGGGGAGGGGGTAGGGATAGAGAGAAGGGGAGGCGGGAAGGGATAGAGAGAAAGGGAGGGGGGAGGGATGGAGGGGAAGGGGAGGGATAGGGAGAAGAAGAGGGGGGAAGGATAGAGAGAAAGGGAGGGGGGAGGGATGGAAGGGAGGGGGGAAGGATAGTGAGAAGGGGAGGGGAGTAGGGATAGAGAGAAGGGGAGGGGAGTAGGGATAGAGAGAAGGGGAGGGGAGTAGGGATAGAGAGAAGGGGAGGGGAGTAGGGATAGAGAGAAGGGGAGGGGGGTAGGGATAGAGAGAAGGGGAGGGGGTAGGATAGAGAGAAGGGGAGGCGGGAAGGGATAGAGAGAAAGGGAGGGGAGGGAGGGATGGAGGGGAAGGGGAGGGATAGGGAGAGAAGAGGGGGGAAGGATAGAGAGAAAGGGAGTGGGGAGGGGAGAAAGGGAGGGGAGAGGGATGGAAGGGAGGGGGAAGGATAGTGAGAAGGAGAGGGGAGTAGGGATAGAGAGAAGGGGAGGGGAGTAGGGATAGAGAGAAGGGGAGGGGGGTAGGGATAGAGAGAAGGGGAGGGGAGTAGGGATAGAGAGAAGGGGAGGGGGGTAGGGATAGAGAGAAGGGGAGGGGGTAGGGATAGAGAGAAGGGGAGGTGGGAAGGGATAGAGAGAAAGGGAGGGGGGGAGGGATGGAGGGGAAGGAGAGGGATAGAGAGAAGAAGAGGGGGGAAGGATAGAGAGAAAGGGAGTGGGGAGGGATGGAGGGGATGGGGAGGGATAGGGAGAAGAAGAGGGGGGAGGGGTAGAGAGAAGGGGGGGGGAGGGATAGAGAGAAGGGGGGAGGGATAGAGAGAAGGGGGGGGAGGGATAGAGAGAAGGGGAGGGGGGAGGGATAGAGAGAAGTGGAGGGGGGATAGAGAGAAGGGGGAGGGGTGGGGATAGAGAGAAGGGGGGGAGGGGTGGGGATAGAGAGAAGGGGAGGGGGAGTGGTGGGGATAGAGAGAAGGGGAGGGGGTGGGGATAGAGAAAAGGGGAGGGGTGTGGGGATAGAGAAAAGGGGAGGGATTTAGGGATAGAGAGAAGGTGAGGGGGAGGGATAGAGAGAAGCGGGGGGAGGGATAGAGAGAAGGGGAAGGGGAGCGATAGAAGTGGAGGGGAAAGGGATAGAGTGAAGATGAGGGGGGAGGGATAGAGGCAAGGGGAGGGTGTAGGGATAGAGAGAAAGGGAGGGGGTGGGATGGAGGGAGGGGGGAAGGATAGTGAGAAGGAGAGGGGGGAAAGATAGAGAGAGGGGGAGGGAAGTAGGGATAGAGAGAAAGGGAGGGGGAGGGATGAAGGGAGGGGGTAGGGATAGGGAGAAGGGGAGGGGGTAGGGATAGGGAGAAGGGGAGGGGGTAGGGATAGGGAGAAGGGAAGGGGGGTAGGGATAGGGAGAAGTGGAGGGGGTAGGGATAGAGAGAAGGGGAGGGGGTAGGGATAGAGCAAAGGGGAGGGGGTACGGATAGAGAGAAGGGGAGGCGGAAAGGGATAGAGAGAAAGGGAGGGGGGAGGGATGGAGGGGAAGGTGGGGATAGTGAGAAGAAGAGGGGGGAAGGATAGAGAGAAGGGGAGGGGGAAGGATAGAGAGAAGGAGAGGGGGAAGGATAGAGAGAAGGGGAGGAGGGAGGATAGAGAGAAGGGGAGGGGGTAGGGATAGAGAGAAGGGGAGGGGGTAGGGATAGAGAGAAGGGGAGGGGGTAGGGATAGAGAGAAGGGGAGGGGGTAGGGATAGAGAGAAGGGGAGGGGGTAGGGATAGAGAGAAGGGGAGGGGGTAGGGATAGAGAGAAAGGGAGGGGGTAGGGGTGAAGAATAGTGAGAAGGAGAGGGGGAAAGATAGAGAGAAGGTGAGGGGAGTAGGGATAGAGAGAAGGGGAGGGGAGTAGGGATAGAGAGAAGGGGAGGGGGGTAGCGATAGAGAGAAAGGGAGGGGGTAGGGGTGAAGAATAGTGAGAAGGAGAGGGGGAAAGATAGAGAGAAGGGGAGGGGAGTAGTGATAGAGAGAAGGGGAGGGGAGTAGGGATAGAGAGAATGGGAGGGGAGTAGGGATAGAGAGAAGGGGAGGGAGGGGGAAGGATAGAGAGAAGGGGAGGGGGTAGGGATAGAGAGAAGGGGAGGGGGTAGGGATAGAGAGAAAGGGAGGGGGGAGGGGAGAAAGGGAGGGGAGAGGGATGGAAGGGAGGGGGGAAGGATAGTGAGAAGGGGAGGGGAGTAGGGATAGAAAGAAGGGGAGGGGAGTAGGGATAGAGAGAAGGAGGGGAGTAGGGATAGAGAGAAGGGGAGGGGAGTAGGGATAGAGAGAAGGGGAGGGGAGTAGGGATAGAGAGAAGGGGAGGGGAGTAGGGATAGAGAGAAGGGGAGGGGAGTAGGGATAGAGAGAAGGGGAGGGGAGTAGGGATAGAGAGAAGGGGAGGGGGGTAGGGATAGAGAGAAGGGCAGGGGGTAGGGATAGAGAGAAGGGGAGGGGGTAGGATAGAGAGAAGGGGAGGGGGTAGGGATAGAGAGAAGGGGAGGCGGGAAGGGATAGAGAGAAAGGGAGGGGGGAGGGATGGAGGGGAAGGGGAGGGATAGGGAGAAGAAGAGGGGGGGAAGGATAGAGAGAAAGGGAGGGGGGAGGGGAGAAAGGGAGGGGAGAGGGATGGAAGGAGGGGGGAAGGATAGAGAGAAGGGGAGGGGAGTAGGGATAGAGAGAAGGGGAGGGGAGTAGGGATAGAGAGAAGGGGAGGGGAGTAGGGATAGAGAGAAGGGGAGGGGAGTAGGGATAGAGAGAAGGGGAGGGGAGTAGGGATAGAGAGAAGGGGAGGGGAGTAGGGATAGAGAGAAGGGGAGGGGGGTAGGGATAGAGAGAAGGGGAGGGGGTAGGGATAGAGAGAAGGGGAGGCGGGAAGGGATAGAGAGAAAGGGATGGGGGGAGGGATGGAGGGGAAGGGGAGGGATAGGGAGAAGAAGAGGGGGGAAGGATAGAGAGAAAGGGAGGGGGGAGGGGAGAAAGGGAGGGGAGAGGGATGGAAGGGAGGGGGGGAAAGATAGAAGGGGAGGGGAGTAGGGATAGAGAGAAGGGGAGGGGAGTAGGGATAGAGAGAAGGGGAGGGGAGTAGGGATAGAGAGAAGGGGAGGGGGGTAGGGATAGAGAGAAGGGGAGGGGGTAGGGATAGAGAGAAGGGGAGGCGGGAAGGGATAGAGAGAAGGGGAGGGGGGGAGGGATGGAGGGGAAGGGGTGGGATAGGGAGAAGAAGAGGGGGGAAGGATAGAGAGAAAGGGAGGGGGGAGGGATAGAAGAAGGGGAGGGGGGAGGGATAGAGAGAAGGGGAGGGGGGAGGGATAGAGAGAAGGGGAGGGGGGAGGGATAGAGAGAGGGGGAGGGGGAGGGATAGAGAGAAGTGGAGGGGGGATAGAGAGAAGGGGGAGGGGTGGGGATAGAGAGAAGGGGGGAGGGGTGTGGATAGGTGGAAGGGGGGGGGAGGGGTGGGGATAGAGAGAAGGGGGGGAGGGGTGGGGATAGAGAGAAGGGGAGGGGGAGGGGTGGGGAAAGAGAAAGGGTGAGGGGGTGGGGATAGAGAAAAGGGGAGGGGTGTGGGGATAGAAAAAAGGGGAGGGATTTAGGGATAGAGAGAAGGTGAGGGGGAGGGATAGAGAGAAGCGGGGGGAGGGATAGAGAGAAGGGGAAGGGGAGCGATAGAAGTGGAGGGGAAAGGGATAGAGTGAAGATGAGGGGGGAGGGATAGAGAGAAAGGGAGGGGGGTGGGATGGAGGGGAGGGGGAAGGATAGTGAGAAGGAGAGGGGGGAAGATAGAGAGAGGGGGAGGGAAGTAGGGATAGAGAGAGGGGGAGGGGAGTAGGGATAGAGAGAAGGGGAGGGGAGTAGGGATAGAGAGAAAGGGAGGGGGAGGGATGAAGGGAGTGGGTAGGGATAGGGAGAAGGGGAGTGGGTAGGGATAGGGAGAAGTGGAGGGGGTAGGGATAGGGAGAAGTGGAGGGGGTAGGGATAGAGAGAAGGGGAGGGGGTAGGGATAGAGCAAAGGGGAGGGGGTACGGATAGAGAGAAGGGGAGGCGGGAAGGGATAGAGAGAAAGGGAGGGGGGAGGGATGGAGGGGAAGGGGGGGGATAGTGAGAAGAAGAGGGGGGAAGGATAGAGAGAAGGGGAGGGGGAAGGATAGAGAGAAGGGGAGGGGAAGGATAGAGAGAAGGGGAGGGGAGTAGGGATAGAGAGAAGGGGAGGGGAGTAGGGATAGAGAGAAGGGGAGGGGAGTAGGGATAGAGAGAAGGGGAGGGGAGTAGGGATAGAGAGAAGGGGAGGGGGTAGGGATAGAGAGAAGCGGAGGGGGTAGGGATAGAGAGAAGGGGAGAGGAGGGAGATAGAAAGAAAGCAGGAGGGAGGGATAGAGAGAAGGGGAGGGATAGAGAGAAGGGGAGTGGGGAGCGATAGAGAGTGGGGGAGGGGGAGGGATAGAGAGTAGGGGAGGGGGAGGGATAGAGAGTAGGGGAGGGGGAGGGATAGAGAGTAGGGGAGGGGGAGGGATAGAGAGTAGGGGAGGGGGGAGGGGTAGAGAGTAGGGGAGGGGGAGGGATAGATAGAAGGGGAGGGGGGAAGGATAGAAAAAAGCGGAGCAGGGAGGAGTAGAGAGAAGGGGAGGGCGTGAGGGATAGAGAGAAGGGGAGGAGGGAAAGAGAGAAGTGGAGGGGGGGTGGGGATATAGAGAAGGATAGGCGGCGATAGTGAGAAGGGGAGGGATAGTGAGAAGGGGTGGGGGAGGGATAGTGAGAAGGGGAGGGGGAGGGATAGTGAGAAGGGGTGGGGGAGGGATAGAGAGAAGCGGGGGGAGGGATAGAGAGAAGGGGAAGGGGGAGCGATAGAAGTGAAGGGGAAAGGGATAGAGTGAAGATGAGGGGGGAGGGATAGAGAGAAAGGGAGGGGGGTGGGATGGAGGGGAGGGGGAAGGATAGTGAGAAGGAGAGGGGGAAAGATAGAGAGAGGGGGAGGGAATTAGGGATAGAGAGAGGGGGAGGGGAGTAGGGATAGAGAGAAGGGGGAGGGGAGTAGGGATAGAGAGAAAGGGAGGGGGAGGGATGAAGGGAGGGGGTAGGGATAGGGAGAAGGGGAGGGGGTAGGGATAGGGAGAAGTGGAGGGGGTAGGGATAGAGAGAAGGGGAGGGGGTAGGGATAGAGCAAAGGGGAGGGGGTACGGATAGAGAGAAGGGGAGGCAGGAAGGGATAGAGAGAAAGGGAGGGGGGAGGGATGGAGGGGAAGGGGGGGATAGTGAGAAGAAGAGGGGGGAAGGATAGAGAGAAGGGGAGGGGGAAGGATAGAGAGAAGGGGAGGGGGAAGGATAGAGAGAAGGGGAGGGGAGTAGGGATAGAGAGAAGGGGAGGGGGAGTAGGGATAGAGAGAAGGGGAGGGGAGTAGGGATAGAGAGAAGGGGGAGGGGGGTAGGGATAGAGAGAAGCGGAGGGGGTAGGGATAGAGAGAAGGGGAGAGGAGGGAGATAGAAAGAAACGCAGGAGGGAGGGATAGAGAGAAGGGGAGGGATAGAGAGAAGGGGAGTGGGGAGCGATAGAGAGTAGGGGAGGGGGAGGGATAGAGAGTAGGGGAGGGGGAGGGATAGAGAGTAGGGGAGGGGGAGGGATAGAGAGTAGGGGAGGGGGAGGGGTAGAGAGTAGGGGAGGGGGAGGGATAGATAGAAGGGGAGGGGGGAGGGATAGAAAAAGCGGAGCAGGGAGGAGTAGAGAGAAGGGGAGGGGAGTAGGGATAGAGAGAAGGGGAGGGGAGGGGAGAGGGATAGAAAGAAGCGGAGGAGGGAGGGATAGAGAGAAGGGGAGGGATAGAGTGATGGGGAGGGATAGAGAGAAGGGGAGGGGGTGGGATAGAGAGAAGGGGAGTGGGGGAGCGATAGAAAGTGGGGAGGGTGAGGGATAGAGAGTAGGGGAGGGGAGGGATAGAGAGTAGGGGAGGGGGAGGGATAGAGAGTAGGGGAGGGGGAGGGATAGATAGAAGGGAAGGGGGAGGGATAGAAAAAAGCGGAGCAGGGAGGGATAGAAGGGGAGGAGGGAAAGAGAGAAGGGGAGGGGGGTGGGGATATAGAGAAGGATAGGCGGGGATAGTGAGAAGGGGAGGGGGGAGGGATAAGAGAGAAGGGGAGTGGGGAGCGATAGAGAGTAGGGGAGTGGGGAGCGATAGAGAGTAGGGGAGGGGGAGGGATAGAGAGTGGGGGAGGGATAGAGAGTAGGGGAGGGGGAGGGATAGAGAGTAGGGGAGGGATAGAGAGTAGGGGAGGGGGAGGGATAGAGAGTAGGGGAGGGATAGAGAGTAGGGGAGGGATAGAGAGTAGGGGAGGGATAGAGAGTAGGGGAGGGGAGGGATAGAGAGTAGGGGAGGGGGAGGGATAGAGAGTAGGGGAGGGGTGAGGAATAGAGAGTAGGGGAGGGGTGAGGAATAGAGAGTAGGGGAGGGGTGAGGAATAGAGAGTAGGGGAGGGGTGAGGAATAGAGAGTAGGGGAGGGGTGAGGAATAGAGAGTAGGGGAGGGGCAGAGATAGAGAGAAGGGGAGGGGCAGAGATAGAGAGAAGGGGAGGGGGAGAGATAGAGAGAAGGGGAGGGGGAGAGATAGAGAGAAGGGGAGGGGGAGAGATAGAGAGAAGGGGAGGGGGAGAGATAGAGAGAAGGGGAGGGGGAGAGATAGAGAGAAGGGGAGGGGGAGAGATAGAGAGAAGGGGAGGGGGAGAGATAGAAGCGGAGCAGGGAGGGCGTGAGGGATAGAGAGAAGGGGAGGAGGGAAAGAGAGAAGGGGAGGGGGATAGTGAGAAGGGGAGCGGGGTGGGGATATAGAGAAGGATAGGCGGGGATAGAGAGAAGGGGAGGGGGGGTGGGGATATAGAGAAGGATAGGCGGGGATAGAGAGAAGGGGAGGGGGAGGGATAGTGAGAAGGGGAGGGGGAGGGATAGTGAGAAGGGGAGGGGGGAGGGATAGAGAGAAGGCGAGGGGGGAGGGATAGAGAGAAGGGGAGGGGGAGGGGTGGGGATAGAGAGAAGGGGAGGGGTGGGGATAGAGAGAAGGGGAGGGGTGGGGATAGAGAGAAGGGGAGGGGGAGGGGTGGGGATAGAGAGAAGGGGAGGGGGAGGGGTGGGGATAGAGAGAAGGGGAGGGGGAGGGGTGGGGATAGAGTGAAGGGGAGGGGGAGGGGGAGGGGTGGGGATAGAGTGAAGGGGAGGGGGAGGGGTGGGGATAGAGTGAAGGGGAGGGGGAGGGGGAGGGGTGGGGATAGAGAGAAGGGGAGGGGGTGGGGATAGAGAGAGGGGGAGGGGTGGGGATAGAGAGAAGGGGAGGGGGTGGGGATAGAGAGAAGGGGAGGGGGAGCGATAGAAGTGGAGGGGAAAGGGATAGAGGGAAGGTGAGGGGGAGCTATAGAGGGAAGGGGAGGGGGTAGGGATAGAGAGAAAGGGAGGGGGGAGGGATGGAGGGGAGGGGGGAAGGATAGTGAGAAGGAGAGGGGGGAAAGATAGAGAGAAGGGGAGGGGAGTAGGGATAGAGAGAAGGGGAGGGGAGTAGAGATAGAGAGAAGGGGAGGGGAGTAGGGATAGAGAGAAGGGGAGGGGAGTAGGGATAGAGAGAAAGGGAGGGGAGTAGGGATAGAAAGAAGCGGAGGAGGGAGGGATAGAGAGAAGGGGAGGGATAGTGAGAAGGGGAGGGGGTGGGATAGTGAGAAGGGGAGGGGGTGGGATAGATAGAAGGGAAGGGGGGAGGGATAGAAAGAAGCGGAGCAGGGAGGGAAAGAGAGAAGGGGAGGGGGATAGGGATAGAGATAGAGAGAAAGGAAGTGGGGGATAGAGAGAGAGAGAAGGGGGGAAAGGAGGGATAGAGAGAGAGAAGATTAGATTACTTACAGTGTGGAAACAGGCCCTTCGGCCCACCAAGTCCACACCGCTCCACCCACCCATACCCCTACCCCTACCCCTACCCCTACCCCTACCCCTACCCACACTACGGACAATTTAGCACGGCCAATTCACCTGACCTGCACATTTTTGGACTGTGTGAGGAAACTGGAGCACCCGGAGGAAACCCACACAGACACGGGGAGAACGTGCAAACTCCACACAGTCAGTCGCCTGAGGCAGGAACTGAACCCGGGTCTCTGGCGCTGTGAGGCAGCAGTGCTAACCACTGTGCCACCGTGCCGTCCTTCTTAAAAGGGGATAGTAAATGCCAAGCAGTTCACAACAGTTGACAAATTCAAGATTAATTTCATTTAATACAAACATAATTGAAATTCTCAAGGGGAGGGGGAGAGAGAGAGAAGGGGAGGGGGAGAGCGAGAGAGAGAAGGGGAGGGAGAGAGAGAGAGAGAAGTGGAGGGGAAGAGAGAGAGAAGGGGAAGGGGAGGGGAGAGAGCAAAGAGGAGAGAGAGAGAAGGGGAGGGGAGAGAGAAGGGAGGGGAGAGAGAGAGAAGGGGAGGTGAGGAGAGAGACAGAAAGGGAGGGGAGAGAGAAGTGGAGGGGAGGAGAGAGAGAAGGGGAAGGGGAGGGGAGAGAGAGAAGGGGAGGGGAGAGAGCGAAGAGGAGAGAGAGAGAAGGGAGGGGAGAGAGAGAGAAGGGGAGGTGAGGAGAGAGACAGAAAGGGAGGGGAGAGAGAAGTGGAGTGGAGGAGAGAGAGAAGGGGAGGGGGGAGGAGAGAGAGAAGAGGAAAGGGAGGAGAGAGAGAAGGGGAGGGGGGAGGGGAGAGAGAAGGGGAGGTGAGGAGAGAGACAAAAGGAGGGGAGAGAGAAAAGGGGAGGGAAGGGGAGAGGGAGAGAGAGAAGGGGAGTGGTGGATAGAGAGAAGGAGAGTGTTGGAGAGAGTGAAGGGGAGGGGTGGAGAGAGAAGGGGAGAAGGGAAGGGGAGGAGAGAGAGAAGGAGAGGGGGAGGAGAGAGAGAAGGAGAGGGGGAGAAGAGAGAGAAGGAGAGGGGGAGGAGAGAGAGAAGGAGAGGGGGAGGAGAGAGAGAACGGGAGGGGAGGAGAGAGAGAAGGGAAGGGGAGGAGAGAGAGAAGGGAAGGGGAGGAGAGAGAGAGAAGGGGAGTGTTGGAGAGAGAGAAGGGGAGGAGGGAGAGAGAGAAGGGGAGGGGAGGAGGGAGAGAGAGAAGGGGAGGGGAGGGAGAGAGAGAAGGGGAGGGGAGGGAGAGAGAGAAGGGGAGGGGAGGAGGGAGAGAGAGAAGGGGAGGGGAGGGAGAGAGAGAAGGGGAGGGGAGGGAGAGAGAGAAGGGGAGGGGAGGGAGAGAGAAGGGGAGGGGAGGGAGAGTGAGGGGGAATAGAGAGAAGGGGAGGGAGAGTGAGGGGGAATAGAGAGAAGGGGAGGGGAGAGAGTAGGGGAAGGGTCGGAGAGTGAGGAGGGGAGGGGTCAGAGAGAGAGAAGGGGAGGGGTTGGAGAGAGAGAAGGAGAGGGGAGAGAGAAGGAGAGGGGAGAGAGAAGGGGAGGGGGAGAGAGAGAAGGGGAGGGGAGGAGAGAAAGAAGGGAAGGGGAGGGGGGGAGAGGGAGGGAAGGGGAGGGGGAGTGGAAGGAAGGGGGAGAGAGATAGAAAGGGAGGGGGGAGAGAGTGTGGTGGGGAGGGGAGAGAGAGAGAGAGAGAGCTTTTTCTTGTTTTTATTCACTCATGAACATGGGTCTCAATGGCTGGACCAGCATTTACTGCCCATCCCTGGTTTGGCTTGTCCGAGAATGGATGTATTGTCCCAGTCGAAGTGGTGCCCTTCCAAAGATACGCACGAGAATTCCTAGGAGCATGGCATTCCAACCGGAACTCTATCAACAAACACATGGAGTTAGACCCCATCTACCACCCCCTGAGAAAAGGAACAGAAAGTGACTTCACCACAGGAAGTGACATCGCTAACCCAAAGAAACCCAAACATATAAATAGAAAGCCAGAATTTTCAGCATTGCTTCGCGTGAGGTCCACTGAAGATGTTACCTAGTAAGGTAACAAAACGTCTGGAAATGAACCTTCCAGCTCAGCGAGCAAATCTGCATCTAAAACCTTAACCTGAGCTACAAATCTTCTCAAAACTCGCTAAGACCTATGGGTGCAAAATGCTAAAACTGGCCCAAAAATGGGAAACGAATGCCATCCAATGGAGTATTGTGTTTTTTAGAATCAAAGAATCATGACAATATGGAAGCAGGCCATTCGGCCCATTACATCCACATCGACCCTCCGAAGAGCATCCCACACAAACCCACCCCTACCCTATAACCCTGGTTTTTCCCATGGCAATCCATCTAGCCTGCACATTGTTGGAGAAAACTGGAGCACCCGGAGGAAACCCACGCAGGCATGGGGAGATTTGCAAACTCCACACAGAGAGTCACCGAGGGTGGAATCCAAGCTGGGTCCCTGGTGCTGTGAGTTAGCAGTGCTAACCAATAGGCCATCATGCCACTCTTAGGGTGTGATGGTATTAGGGAGAGTGCAGAAAAATCTTTTAAGAATGTTTATAACTTTGACGAACTTCATGAAGATAAGTTGGAGCTGTTAGGATTCTTTCCTTCAGAGAAAAGAAGACGAGAGAAGATTTGATGGATGTACTTAAATCATGATGAGTCAAGATAGATTGGACAAGGAGAAGCTCTTCTCGCTCTTGAAAGGATCAAGATTGAGACGATGTAAAATAATTAGTAAAGCAAGCAAACATGATATAAGGAAAAGCTTTTTACGCAGTGCGTGCTTCAGCTGTGAAGGGCAATGCCTGAGTCTGTGGTGGAGGTTGGTTCAAGTCAATCATTCAAAAGGGAATTAGACAGGAATAACCTGCAGGGTTATGATAAGAGAGCTAGAGAATTACATTCATGAGTTACTCATACAGAGAGCCAGTGCAGATACAGTGGGCCAAATGGCCTCCTCCGCTACTGTAATCATTCAGTGATTCTGTGACTTGTACACAATGGCAGAGGTGTCTGTGCTGAGCCATGTATAGATTGTCAGTCTCCAGAGTCCCAGGGATGTGTTAAGAATAAAAACAAAGTGCTGGAGAAATTCAGAAGGTCTGGCAGAACCTGTGGAAAAAGAAGCAGAGTTAATATTTTGAGTCCAATGATTCTTCGTTGGGTTGTTTCTGTTTTCACAGATCTGCCAGACCTGCTGAGTTTTTCCAGTACTTTCTGTTTTTCTTTCCAATCTTCAGTATCAGTAGTATTTTGCCTTTGTTTGATGTGTTAAGCATGTCAGGCTTCGTGAACAATTATGCTTTAACAACCTGCTTAATTTCAGGACAGAATGAAGTTGGGATTTAATTAGCATGTCTACCTGGACACCAGGCCCATGTGATTCACGTTACCAAGGAGATGGGCTTTGAGAGGGGAAGGAAGCCATTTTAGCATTGGATTACAATCATCTTGTGGCTGATAAAGGCAGAAAGTACGAAATTACACCATACAAGAATATGTGTCAGAATTCGTGCTTGGACTGAAAAGACCAAATTTATGAAGATTCAAAGAGAGGCTAGAAGATTTGCCTAGCTTTACTTAGAGAAAGAATCTCTAAGAAAACTCCCACTGTGTAGAACATTCTGGGTTATGAGTTAGCTTGCTGGGAAGGGAACTTAACAGAAATAAAGTTAAGAATCGCTTTGGACTGGCTCCAGGCCAATGTAAAATAAAACCCTAGACTGGAAATTTAGATTACGTTAAAAGTAAAAGGGAAAAAGATGTGTTTTGTAGTTTAAAGAATATTTTGCCTTCAGAAATAGGGTTTTCTATAGGTTACACAATTTAGAATACTATATATGTTACACATCTCAGGAAGGCAAAGAAATTCTAAGGTGGGGTTTGAGAGATGATTAAGTCTGTCTGTCCCTCATCTGCTCGGCTCTGAGTAAGAGGAACAGTAGATGTTGCATGAGAGATGAGTAACTCACCTCCAAAAGTCTGACCAGCATTTACAAGTCTGAAATACTCTCCATTTTGCTGGAAGAAAGCCGTTCAGCTCCAATTACCCTCAAGAGGTTTAACATGATCCAGTTCAAAGCAGAGAGAAGGCAAAGATTGGCACCCCTTCTAACACTCCCTCCAGCACCTACAGCCAGGAACAGCACTGTGTGCCATTTACAAGATGCACTGCAGCAACTCTCTAAACCTCCTTCAACAGTATCTTCCAAACGTGCAACCACTGCCAATAAAAGACACATGGGGAATAGCACCACCTGCAAGTTCCATTCCAAGACACACACTATCCTGACTTGGAATTATATCAGTGTTCCTCATTGTCACTGGGTCAACATCCTAGAATTCCCTCCCTGAGGACATTGTGGGCCTACCATTGCCACATGGACTGTAACGATTCAAGAAGTGTGAAGTGATTCACTTTGGTAAGAGTAATAAAAAGATGGATTACTGGGCTAATGGTAGACTACTTGGTAGTGTGGAAGAGCAGAGGGATCTTGGTGTCCATGTACACAGATCTCTGAAAGTTGCCACCCAGGTAAATAGTGCAGTGAAGAAGGCATATGGCGTACTGGCTTTTATTGGTAGAGGAATTGAGTTCCGGAGTCCTGAGGTCATGCTGCAGTTGTATAAGACTCTGGTGCGGCCGCATCTGGAATATTGTGTGCAGATTTGGTCGCCATACTATAGGAAGGATGTGGAGACACTGGAACGGGTGCAGAGGAAGTTTACCAGGATGTTGCCTGGTATGGTAGGAAGATCCTATGAGGAAAGGCTGAGGCACTTGGGGTTGTTTTCATTGGAGAAAAGAAGGTTTAGGGGTGACTTGATAGAGGTGTACAAGATGATTAGGGGGTTAGATAGGGTTGACAGTGAGAACCTTTTTCCACGTATGGAGTCAGCTATTACAAGGGGGCATAGCTTTAAATTAAGGGGGGGTAGATATAGGACTGATGCTAGGGGTAGGTTCTTCACTCAGCGAGTCGTAAGTTCATGGAATGCCCTGCCAGTAGCAGTGGTGGACTCTCCCTCTTTATGGGTATTTAAGCGGGCATTGGATAGGTATATGGAGGATAGTGGGTTAGTGTAGGTTAGGTGGGCTTGGATCGGCGCAACATCGAGGGCCGAAGGGCCTGTACTGCGCTGTATTCTTCTATGTTCTATGTTCTAAGGCAGCTCACCACCATCATCTCAAGGGCAATTTGGAATGGCCAGTAAAGGTTGGCCTTACCAATGACCCCTCACTTAAGGAATTTTTAAAAATCTTTGCTGCTGCTCATACCATCTTGTTGGTCGATAGATGGTCTCCATTGCCCTTAGCTCATGACTGTAAATCTACTGCAGTGTTGTGCCAAGGTGGCCTGTGTGATGAAGATCTGAGTAACCTTCAAACATGCAGTGGCAGAATACTAAAGGGAATACTCTGTAAAAACTTGACAAAATAAAATTACATGAGGAAAACTTGAAATATATTTAAACTACAACAATTTAAAATCATGTTGTTAAACAGTGTTTTCACCCATTCCCAAGGTGATCAGATTAGAAAGGTGACCAACCTTCCAGGCCCACACAGGATTACCTAAATATTGATGACTAATCTCCAAAATGCCACTCCGCACAACCCCAGATAAAGATCAAGAACACGTTCAAATTATTGCATAGATTTTTTTTCAGTTTCTTTGCGCAATTGCGTATTAGATTCCATACAGTGTGGAAACAGGCCCTTCGGCCCAACAAGTTCACACTAACCCTCCGAAGAGTAACCCACCCAGACCCAATTCCCTCTGACTAATGCACCTAACACTATGGGCAATTTAGCATGGCCAATTCACCTGGCCTGTGGAAGGAAACCAGAGCACCCGGAGGAAGCCCATGCAGACATGGGGAGAACGTGCAAACTCTCCGTGATAGTCACCCAAGGCTGGAATCGAACCTGGGTCCCTGGTGCTAACCACTGTGCCACCATGCCACCCAGAACTTGAGTCTTACTGCTGAGGAGAGTGAGAGAGACATGTTACTGAAGGTTTTGGTCCTGCCAGCTTCAGAATAAATGCAAGAATACCAAATTTCAATGATCACAATAATTTATTCTGCAGGGGCAATGCTCAATTTGGATTGGTGTTGCTATGGAGTTAGCAATAGGCTCCCCAAACTCTCAGACAATTCAAAAAAAAGCACTGACCACTCATTTGTGTGATATTATGTACAAATCCCAGTGTTAATGTGACATTAGGCATGTTGGCCAGTGATTGGCTGACCCAATCAAACAGCATAATATGGAGAGGGTGTGTCTTAGTAGCATTGTCACTGGACCAGAAATCGAGACCCTTGGGTTAATCCTTGGGGAACATGCATCTTAACACCGGTTGGCAGATGCTGAATTTTGAATTCAATAAAATACCTGGAATTAAAATCAAGCTAGTTTGAGTTTGAGTTATAAGGATAGGCTAGGTTGGCTGGGACTTTTATCACCAAAGAAAGATGACTTTATAGGGGTTTATAATATCAGGAGGAGAATAGATAAGGTGTCTTTTCCCAATGCATTTTTATGGTGAGCGGAGAAAGATTTTAAAAAGACATGAGGTGTAAGTTTTTTGCACAGAGAATAGTTCATGTGTAGAATGAATTTCCGGAGGAAGTGCTGGATGCAGCCTTTAAAAGATACTTAAGCAAGTCCATGAATAAGAAATGTTTGAAAGGATATGGGTCAAACGCAGGCAGGTGGGACTGGTTTAGTTTGGGATTATGGTCAGCATGGACTGGTTGGACTAAAGGGGCTGTTTCAATGCTGTATAACTCTATGACTGGTGTCTAGTGGAAGGAGCTGACTATTTTCAGTACAGCGGTCAGGGAGGTGGTGACGTAGTGGCAAAGTCACTAGATTAGCAATCCAGAACCACAAGCTAATGTTCTGGGTACCTGGGTTCAAATCCCACCATGGCAAAGGGTGACAATTCATAGAGATGTACAAAATGGAAACTGAACCTTCTAGTCCAACCCGTCCATTCCAACCAGATATCCCAACCCAATCTAGTCCCACCTGCCAGCACCCAGCCTATATCCCTTCCTATTCATATACCCATCCAAATGCCTCTTAAATGTTGCAATTGTACCAGCCTCCACCACTTCCCCTGGCAGCTCATTCCAGCCTCTAGTGAAAAAGTTGCCCCGTAGGTCTCTTTTATATCTTTCCCCTCTCACCCTAAACCTATGCCTTCTAGTTCTGGACAACCCCACCCCAGGGAAAAGACTTTGCCTATTTATCCTATCCATGACCCTCATAATTTTGTAAACCTCTATAAGATCACCCCTCAGCCTCTGACACTCTAGGAAGACAGCCCCAGCCTGTTCAACCTCTCCCTGTAGCTCAAATCCTCCAACCCTGGCAAAATCCTTGTAAATCTTTTCTGAACCCTTTCAAGTTTCACAACATCTTTCTGATAGGAAGGAGACCAGAATTGCACGTAATATTCCAACGATGGCCAAACCAGTGTCCTCTACAGCCACAACATGACCTCCCAACTCCTGCACTCAACACTCTGACCAATAAAGGAAAGCATTCCAAATGCCTTCTTCATTATCCTATCTACTTGCGACTCACTTTCAGGGAGCTATGAACCTGCACTCCAAGGTCTCTTTGTTCAGCAACACTCCCTAAGACCTTACCATTAAGTGTATAAGTCCTGCTAAGATTTGCTTTCCCAAAATACAGCACCTCGCATTTGTCTAAATTAAACTCCATCAAAGTCAGGCTCACTGGTCTATAGTTCCCTGGCTTGTCCTTACCACCTTTCTCAAACAGTAGCAACACCTTAGCCAACCTCCAGTCTTCCGACACCTCACCTGTGACTATCAATGATACAAATATCTCAGCTAGAGGCCCAGCACTCACTTCTCTAGCTTCTCTCAGAGTTCTCGGGTAGACCTGATCAGGTCCTGGGGATTTATCCACCTTTACCCGTTTCAAGACATCCAGCACTTCCTCCTCTAGGGTGTAGGTTTGCTCGCTGAGCTGTAGGTTTGATATCCAGACGTTTCATTACCTGGCTAGGTAACATCATCAGTGGTGACCTCCAAGTGAAGCGAAGCTGTTGTCTCCTGCTTTCTATTTATATCTTTCTCCTGGATGGGGTTCCTGGCATGCCTGAGAATTCCTAGAGGCCTGGCACTCCAACCACAATGCCATAAACAAACACATAGATCTAGATGCCATCTATCAACCCCTCAGGAAATGACATCACCACAAACCGCAGGAACCCCATCCAAGAGAAAGATATAAATAGAAAGCAGGAGACAACAGCTTTGCTTCACTTGGAGGTCACCACTGATGATGTTACCTAGCCAGGTAATGAAACGTCTGGATATCAAACCTAAAGCTCAGTGAGCAAACCTACACCCCAAATCTCAACCTGAGCTACAAACCTTCACAAACCTTGCACTTCCTCCTCTGTAATATGGACATTTTGCAAGATGTCACCATCTATTTCCCTACAGTCGATATCTTCCATATCCTTTTCCACAGTAAATATTGATGCAAAATACTCATTTAGTATCTCCCCCATTTTCTGCGGCTCCATACAAAGGCCACCTTGCTGATCTTCGAGGGGCCCTATTCTCTCCCCTTGTTACCCTTTTGTCCTTAATGTATTTGTAAAAACTCTTTGGATTTTCCTTAATTCTATTTGCCAAAGCTATCTCATGTCCCCGTTTTGCCCTCCTGATTTCCCTCTTAAGTATACTCCTACTTTCTTTATACTCTTCTAAGGATTCACTCGATCTATCCTGTCTATACTTTACATATGCTTCCTTCTTTTTCTTAACCAAACCTTCAATTTCTTTAGTCATACAGCATTCTGTACATCTACCAGCCTTCCCTTTCACCCTAACAGGAATATGCTTTCTCTAGATTCTCGTTATCTCATTTCTGAAGGCTTCCCATTTTCCAGCCTTTACCTGTGAACATCTGCCCCCAATTAGCTTTTGAAAGTTCTTGCCTCATACTGTCAAAATTGGCCTTTCTCCAATTTAGAACTTCAACTTTTAGATCTGGTCTATCCTTTTCCATCACTATTTTAAATCTAATAGAATTATGGTCACTGGCCCCAAAGTGCTCCCCCACTGACACCTCAGTCACCTGCCCTGCCTTATTTCCCAAGAGTAGGTCAAGTTTTGCACCTTCTCTAGTAGGTACATCCACACACTGAATCAGAAAATTGTTTTGTAAACATTTATCAAATTCCTCTCCATCTAAACCCTTAACACTATAGCAGTACCAATCTATTTTTGGAAAGTTAAAATCTCCTATCATAACCACCCTATTTTTCTTACAGATAGCTGAGATCTCCTTACAAGTTTGTTTTTCAATTTCCCTCTGACTATTAGGGGGTCTACAATTCAATCCCAGTAAGGTTATCATCCCTTTCTTATTTCTCAGTTCCACCCAAATAACTTCCCTGCATGTATTTCCGGGAATATCCTCCCTCAGCATAGCTGTAATGCTATCCCTTATCAAAAATGCCACTCCCCCTCCTCTCTTGCCTCTCTTTCTATCCTTTCAGTAGCATTTGTATCCTGGAACATTAAGCTGCCAGTCCTGCCCATCCCTGTGCCATGTTTCTGTAATTGCTATGATATCCCAATCCCATGTTCCTAACCATGCCCTGAGTTCATATGCCTTCCCTGTTAGGTCCCTTGCATTGAAATAAATGCAGCTTAATTTATTAGTCCTACCTTGTCCCTGCCTGCCCTGGCTGTTTGAGTCGCTTCTGTTTGTAACTGTACCAGATCTCAGATTGATCTCTTTCCTCACTATCTTCCTGGGTGCACCCCCCCCCCCCCCCCCCCATTTCCCTGCCAGTATATTAGTCCCCTTCCAATTTAGGTGCAATACGTCTTTCTTGTACAGGTCACTTCTACCCCAAAAGAGATTCCAATGATCTAAAAATGTGAATCCTTTTCCCAAAAACCAGCTCCTCAGCCACGCATTCATCTGCTCTATCCTCCTATTCCTGCCCTCACTCGCTCGTAGCACCGGGAGTAATCCAGATATTACTATTCTCGAGGACCTCCTTTTTAAATTTCTGTCTAACTCTCTCTAAGCTCCCTTCAGAATCTCAACCTTTTCCCTTCCTATGTCATTGATTCCAATGTGGACAATGACCTCTTGTTAGCCCCTCTCCCCCGTGAGAACATTCTGCACCCTCTCTGAGACATCCTTGATCCTGGCACCAGGGAAGCAACACATCATTCTGCTTTTTCTCTGCTGGCCACAGAAACGTCTGTCTGTACCTCAGACTAGAGAATCCCCTAACACAATTGATCTCTTGGAACCTGATGTACCCCTCATTGCATTAGAGCCAGTCTCCATTCCAGAAACTTGGCTGTTTGTGCTATGTTTCCCTGAGAATCCATCACCCACTACATTTTCCAAAACAGCATACCTGTTTGAAATGGGTATATCCACAAAAGGCTCCTGCACTAGCTGCCTACCTCTTTTACCTTTCCTGGAGTTAACCCATCTATGTGACTGTATCTGAGACTTTCCACCCCTTCCTATAACTGCCATCCATCACATACTGTTGCTATTACAAATTCCTCATTGTTTCTAACTCTCCGTCTAACTGATCCATTTGATCTGATAAGATTCGCAACCAACAGCATTTATTGAAGATAGAATCCGCAGTAACCCTTAAACTCTCTTTGAACTCCCACATCTGACAAATAGTACATATCACTCTATTAAAGGCCATTTTTGCTCCTTCACAATTTACAGACCCAGAAAATAACACCGTCATATTCCTCTACAAACACTGCCCCAGGTTAAATTAATAGATATGGCTTATATTTTAAATTAAGTCAAGAGACAAATCTCCAAAAACATATAATCAAGAATGAACCCACTCTACTCACGACTGCAGATTCTCTGTAGGCCACACTTAAAAAGAACGATTAACTTATCTGATTCTGTGCTGTGAATTTCACCCAACAGTTCCTTCAAGATTAGTTGTGAATTTCACAGTTAGTTAATTTTCCCAGATGCACTCTGATGTCCAGCAATACATGAATTCAAACAGCAAAGGCAGTAACTGTGCAGGTTTTCTCGCTTTCTCTCTCTCTCCTGCACTGACCTCACCATGTGCTTCCTCTGTCTGTTCTTCTCCCTTTTAAAACTGCTGTTGTTTTGACTTTTTTCTCCCAAGTTCCAAAACAATGCAACAGCATATAAAACAGCAATTGTTGCTCCTGGAATTCTAGGAAATCATCTCCAACACCTAAAATACCTCAAAAAAGGAGCAGCTGTTACAGCCAGAAACTTTTCTCGTTCTCCATCTTGGATTACCCAGTATTGAATCAATGGAAATCTTAAATGCTGGCCTGATGGTGACTATTGTTATAAAAATCCATCAGGTTCTCTAACTGCCCTTCAGGGAAGGGAAGTTGCTATCCTTACCCAATCTGGCCAACATGTGACTCCAGATACATAACATTGTGGTCAACTCTTACCCCCCCCCCTCTGAAAAGGTAAAGCAAGTGAAGGGGTGGCACAATGGTTAGCATTGCTGCCTCACAGTGCCAGGGACCCAGGGTAATGAAATGCTATTATTTGTTGAGTGAGGAATTGAACATTGAACATGCTTCAGAGATACAGGACATTGGTGAGATCGCATTTCAAATACGGTGTGTAACTTTGACATCCTTATTTAGGGAAGGATGTAAAGGTGTTGGAGGAAGTTCAGAGGAAACTTGTTAGATTGCTATCTGATTTTCTTTTGGGGTTGTCTATGAGAAAAGGTTGAACAGATTGGGTTTGGTTTTACTGGGGTTTAGAGGAGTGAGGGCTGACTTGATTGTATAAGAACTGAATGGTCTTGACAAAGTAAATGTGGAAATTATGTTTTTCTTGTGGATCAGTCCAGAACTAGAGGACACCTGTTTTAAATTCGGGATTGCTTTTTAGGACAGAAATGATGAGAGCATTTTCATCAGGATGTGTGAAACCCATATTGATCGATTATGAACATTGGAGAATATAAGGTTCGATCTGTTCCTGGGTTGCGAAAGATTTATCATGTGACTTTTTGAAATGCAAAAGGCAAAAGCGCAAAATGACTGAGAATTATCTGCTGGTTATAAAAAGGCCAAGTGATATTGGGAGTAAATCCTTGAAAAGAGAAATAAAATATCTAACTACAAAACAAAGGGACTGAATTCTGAAAGGGGCCTAGTGTTGAATGCTGCCTATCAACAGCCTCTGGACGCTTGAGTCTCCGTTTTGTCACAGAATTGAGATTTGTTCAGTTGTAGACAGACTTGCCTGGAAAAACTGTTCTTGGTATAACTCATGGACTTGTGGGCCTTGATTTCCAACACACTCCTCCTATTAGAGTTATAACTAAGGCCAAAGGAAATTTGGAACTCTCTGCCACAGAAGGTGGTGAAGGCAGAGTCATTGAATACTTTTAAGGCAGAGATTAATAATCTTGATGAAAAGTCCATTCTGATGAAGAGTCACTGGACTAGAAATATTAACTCTGCTTTCTCCCCACAGGTGCTGCCAGACCTACCTAGTTGCTCCAGCAATTTCTGTTTTTGTTAATAAACTGTTGTTGGCCAGGTGAGTCAAAGGTTATCAGGGTTAGATGGGAATGTTGAATTGGAAACTCAAACAGATCAGCTTTGAGCAAGTTTTGAGAAGATTTGTAGCTGAGACTGAGGTTCTGGATGTAGGTTTGCTCGCTGAGCTGGAAGGTTCATTTCCAGACGTTTCATCACCCTACTAGGTAATATCTTCAGTGGGCCTCAGGCAAAGCACTGCTAATAATTCTTGCTTTCTATTTATATGTTTGGGTTTCTTTGGTTGGTGATGTCATTCCTGTGGTGAAATCACTTCTTGTTCTTTTTTCTCAGGGGGTGGTAGGATGAGGGGCTGATACAAACGGATGAGGAAGGACTCCACTTTGACTGGGACAACACATCCATCCTAGGACAAGCCAAACAAAGCTGAAAAGGGCTTATGCCCGAAATGTCGATTCTCCTGTTCCTTGGATGCTGCCTGACCTGCTGCGCTTTTCCAGCAACACATTTTCAGCTCCGATCTCCAGCATCTGCAGTCCTCACTTTCTCCTCCAAGCCAAACAAAGACATGTACAAGAATTCCTAGAAGCATGGCATTCGAACCGGAACTCTATCAACAAACACAATCGAGTTAGACCCCATCTACCACCCCCTGTGAAAAAAGAACAGGAAGTGACTTCACCACAAGAAATGACACCACCATCCCAAAGACACCCAAACATATAAATAGAAAGCAGGAATTATCAGCAGTGCTTCGCCTGAGGCCCACTGAAGATGTTACCTAGTAGGGTGACGAAGCGTCTGGAAATGAACCTTCCAGCTCAGTGAGCAAACCTATATCCAGGTCAGCTTTGATCCTAATAAGTGACAGAACGGACGGGGGTGGGGGCTGGGGGGTTGTCCAAATAGCCCACACCTACTCCCTATTTGTATGTTTATACAGTTTGTATATAAGCACTGTGGCTACAACAGCAGGTCAGAGGCTAGACATTCTGCAGTTAATAATGGTGGCACAGTAGCTCAGTGGTGAGCACTGCTGTCTCATAGCCGAGAGTATGGTGCTGGAAAATCACAGCAAGTCAGGCAGCATCCGAGGATCAGAAAAATCGACGTTTCGGGCAAAAGCCCTTCATCATTCCTAAGGAAGGGCTTTTGTCTGATATATTGATTTTTCTGCTCCTCCGATGCTGCCTGACCTGCTGTGCTTTTCCAGCACCACACTCTCGACTCTAATCTCCAGCATCTGCAGTCTTCACTTTTGCCCTGCTGTCTCATAGCGCCAGGGACTCAGGTTCGATTCATGTTTCAGGCAACGTTCTATGTGGAGTTTGCACGTTCTCCCTGTGTCTGTGTGGGCTTCCTCTGGGTGCTCTAGTTTCCTGCCACAGTCCAAAGATGTTCAGTTTAAGGTGGATTGGCCTTGGGAAATGGAGGGTCACGAGCTAGGGTCGGATGCTCTTCAGAGGTTGGTGCAGACTCTATCTAAACTCTAGGAACTCTATTGTGTCAATGTGTGTCCACCATCTACAGGGCACAAGTCAGGAATGTGATGCAACACTCTCCACTTGCCAGGATGGCTGCGGCACCCACAACACCGAAGAAGCTTGACATCATCCAGAACAAAGCAGCCTGCTTGATTGGCACTACATCCTCAACTGTCAACACTCAGTCCCTTCACCAATGCTTAACAGTAGCAGCAGTGTCTACCACCTACAAGATGCACCGGAGTAACTTACCCAAACTCCATCACAGCACGTTCCAAACTTGTAACTCCAGCACATGGAAAGACAGAGATAGATGCATGGAAATGCCACCACCTGTAAGTTGTCCTCCAAAAAAAAAATGGTGTAGCGAACAGTGAGGAAGCTTACCTCAGAGTACAGCAGGATCTTGATCAGATGGGCTGGTGGGCAGATGGAGTTTAACTTGGATAAATGTGAAATGTTGCAGTTTGGAAAGGCAAATCAGGGCAGGACTTATATATTTAATGGTAAGGTCCTGAGGTGTGCTGCTGAGCAAAGAGACCTTGGAGTACAGGTTCATAGTTCCTAAAAAGTAGAGTTGCAGATAGACAGGATAGTGAAAAAGGCCTTTGGTATGCTTTTCTTTATTGGTTAGAGCATAGGGTACAGGAGTTGGGAGGTCATGTTGTGGCTGTACAGGATATTGGTTTGGCCACTTTTGGAATACTGCATTCAATTCTGATCTCACTGCTATAGGAAGAACATTGGAAACTTGAATGGTTTCAAAAAAGATTTACAAGAATGTGCCAGGGTTGGAGGGTTTGAGCTATAGGGAGAGGCTGAATAGACTGGGGTTGTTTTTCCTGGAGTGTTGAAAGCTGAAAGGTGACCTTATAGAGGTTTATAAAATCATAACGGATAGGGTAAATAGCCAAAGTCTTTTTCCCAGGGTAGCACTGTCCAAAACTAGAGGGCGTAGGTTCCAGGTGAGAGGGGAAATTTTACAAGGGACATAAGGAGAAATGTTTTCACACAGAAGGTGGTGTGTATATGCAAAGAGCTGCCAGAGAACGTGGCAGAGGCTGGTATAATCACAACATTTAAAAGGTATCTGAATAGGAAGGGTTTAGAAGGTTATGGGCCAAATGTTGGCAAATGGGACTAGATTAATTTAAGATATCTGGTCAGCACCAGATGAATCAAATGAGAGATTAAACCAAATGTCTGTTTCCATGCTGTGCATCTCTACGACACGAAGTTGCACATCATTTTGACTTGGGAAAATAACTCTGTTTCTTTAGTGTCATTGGGTCAAAATCCTGGTGCTCTCTCCTGAATAGTGCTGTACACACACTCACAGTACAAGGGCTGCAACAGCTCTAGAAGACAGCGCAGCACCACCTTCTCTAGGGCAGTTAGGGATGGGCAATAAATGCTGGCTTGGCTAGCAATGTCCACATCTTGTTAGTGATTTTTTTTAAAAAGGCAGAGGACAGCCTATACTCAGTCAGTTTGCACTTGCAAAACCGAACAGAAAATATCTAGGTAGATGTGGTTTCACATTAGGCTGAGCTTGCTAGACAATCCCAAGTGCATCAACAGCCAGTTTAAGGTAATCAGTTGAAGCTGCAATGTAGCTCATCTGTGATTGCCAGAAGTAACTTGCATTCATACACAAGGACCTAGTGTAAACAAAAGGAATATGTTGAGACACTGCACTTTTTTGTTAAATTATGCAGGAGCTTGAGGAGGCTATAGAACACTGTTATTCTTCATGGCCTTTGCCTCAGCCAATCAGTCAACTTTCCAATGAATCAGCATCTCTCTCTCTTCTAGTGTAAATTGTTGTGATTGTTTGAAAGTTTGCATTCTTGCATTTGCCCAGATGAGTGCATGATGAAAGGCTGTGGTAACATTCCTCTCTTGTTCAGCTTTTATTTGGCACATTTTTCTTCTTGAGTTTGAGGGAAGGGGAGGGGAGTAGGAAGTGAAGGTGTCTGATTAGCCATGGTGATTAGTGACAGGAATTCGTGTGAGAAAACTTCAGTTGGAGATAACAAACCAAACCTTACAGTAATCTCGACTGGGTTCTGATGTCTCTGTCCATCTGTCTATATATGGTCTCTGTCCCTATAGCTAGAAACCACTGGGCTATAGGACTGTATTACACTCACCCATTTGCCAGTACCTACACATACATGAGATTCCTTTCCAGAAAAATGAGCACAAAATCTAGGTTTAGGCTACAGTTTGTTGAAGGTGACAACTGTCAAATGAGAGATTAAACCAAATGTCCATCTCTCATCCTGGAGGAATGAAAGGATCCCAAGAAATTGTGTGAGGGCGAAGAGTAAGGGAGCTATTCCAGTGCCGATTAACAGCACGGAATCATGTATTTTTGGTCATTTCTCTTTCTGGGAACATGCTGCATGTAGCATTTTCTATTTTACAACAGTGACTGCACTGCAAAATAATTCAATTAGCTGTAAAATACTTAGTGATGTCCTAAAGGGGTGAAGGCTGCTACCTAAATGCTCAATCCGCTTTCAAAGTAGATATTTAACCAAAAGCTCGCTTGTGAGTTTGAGGAATCTAGCATGACAAAGTTCAACAAATCCCAGTACCCGATCTCTAGAACATAAAAAGCATTCCCTACTCACAGAAAAGCTGATGGTTGGAAAATCCCCTGAGTAAAAACAGTTTTGAAATCTTCGCGAAACGATGAGGTTGTTTGAAAGTCTCAAAATAAACATATTGATATTCCTGACAGACAGGAGAAACACAGTGTGTATTCAGAAAGGGAACTTATTGAACGCCTTCTGAAAATCTATGTACACAGCTTTATCTTCATCAGCCTAATTAGCAAATCAATCAGAACCCAATTTTTAAAATTATTTCATGAGTTGTGGAGAGCACTAGTCATCATTGTCCAATCATAATTACTCTTGAGAAGGTGGTGGTGATCTGCCTTCTTGGTCTGTTGCTGTCCTTGGAGTTTGGGGGCCCCAACAATGCTGTTAGGAAGGAGGTTCCAAATGCTTTTAGTAGTTTTTTACAGATGCACTCCAGAAAGCATTCTATCTGAATACTTCATGGTTTGGTACCGCTACAGTTCTGCCCAAGACCATAGGAAACTACAGAGAGTTGTGAAAACAGCCCCAATCCATCACGCAAGTCAACTTTCCATCCATTGACTTCATCTATAATAGGGAACCAACATCATCAAAAACCCCTCCCACCCTGGTTATAATCTCTTCCAACCTCTTCCATCAGTCAGAAGATACAAAAGCTTAAACACACATACCAATAGATTCAAGAACAGCTTCTTTCCACTGTCATCAGACTTCTGAATAGGTCTCTCAAGTGTTACCTTTAATGTTGATCTTGCTCTTTGTGTACCTTCTCTGCACCTGATCTGCCTGTACTGCATACAAAACAAAACTTTTCACTGTACCTCAGAACATCTGATAATAATAAATCAAGTCAAAAAGAACGACTGACATAGTTAAAGTGTGGCTTGGAAAGGTACTTACAGTGTTGTTCCCAGGCTTTTGCTGCCTCTGAATTATAGATGGTAGAGGTCATTGGTTTGGAAGGTCCTGTCAAAAGAATTCACCTTTGACAACTTATTGTTGACCATCTCTGGGTTATCCAATGCATTTTTGATTTTTCCCTTTTTTTCCCCTGAAATTACAAACAGTAAAACTTTACACACAACTGACAGTTGGCTAACAGTTTACTTGAACCTCTAAAACAGATGATTTAATCAATGCCTCATTGCTATTTATGAGATCTTGCTGTGCACAAATTGGCTACCAAATTTTCCAGATTACACCAGTGAACCTGTGACTGTAGATGTTCTGAGGTTACGAGAAGTGCTGTATAAATGCAAGTCATGGAATGATGGCTGTCTGCTCTATGAAGAGACGAAGGAAGCTCCTTACCACACAGAAGGTTAAAGCGAGATTTAACAACGCTGAAAATTTTGAAGGGATTTGATAGAGTGATTAGATTGAACCATGATTAATAACATTAAAAAATAAATAAACTGTTTTCACTGGCAGGAAAAGGAAAATTGAAGAGAGTTTTTTTTCGTCAGTAACTTGTTATAACCTGAAATACAATAACTGAAGCAATGTTGGAAGTAGATTCAATAGTCACTTTCAAAGTGAATTAGATCTGTATTTAAGAGGGATAAATTTGTAGGGCTGTACATAACAGGAACGAATTGACTGACTGAGATTGATACAATGGGCTGAATGGCCTTTGTCTGCAATTTTTGATTCTATTATTAGATATTAAAATTCTTTTCTTCAATCTTTTCTTGAATTATGGTGAAGTATTGGCTGTTCTCCAATTCCATGGCATGATTTGCATATTTAAGGTCGATTGAAATATTGTGGCTGTTTTATTTCCATTTTGAGTGTTTTTCAACGGCCTTGAGATCTGTTATCTTTTTTTCAGAACCAATATCTTCTCTCAACAGTTCATCGCTAACAATTGTTCCAAATCCTCCTCCAGCACACCTACATCCTGGTTTCACTATTATTTGTAGAGATGTATTCTAAGTATTTATTTATTATTTCTGCTGTGCCTTCATCCTCTGCAGTTAAACTCAATGCTCCATCCCACAAAATGTGCAATCATTTCTTTAACTATTCTTTCACTTTTTAAAGACACTTTATTTAGTTTGGCACAGGACTATAGTGGCCATTTTCCCTAATTATTCATCCGGAGAATTTAACTTCATAATCTTGCCCATTTGAGAAGTGGATTCAGTTAAAGTAACAAACTGAAAATGAAACGCTGGTGTCACTGAAAGTGACTCTAAGTGCCACAAGAAGCCAACTCGGAAATGATTATTCTACAGAGAGCCGGCACGGATTTGATAGTCTGAATGACCTTTCTCAGTGCCATTATCAGTCTATGGTTCATCAATGTCTTTCATAAAAGCAAATCTGCCTTTCATAATTGGTCATTTCTGTTATGTGACACCAGTGGGCAGTGAATGCCAATTCTGCCACATCCCAAGATTGAATTTAAAAAAACTTAAAGCTGGTTACCAGTTTTTTTTTTCATTTTCTCCTCTGGTCCTTGTCACTTATACTCAATAATTTTCCCGTCATCTTCTTGTATTGTATTGTATTGTGAGCCATTTCTTTGCACACTACAAGCACAGGGTCTGTTCAGTGGAGATGCACTGTGATGTACAAATAAGACAAAATCCTGTGATATTCAGAAGGGTGTTTGTGCCTTTTGCTACGTAGCATGTAAAAGGCAATCCCAGGGCCTGCTGTGTGTTCACCATGAGTGAATCAACAGAACAAGAAGACAATGAGCTAAATACAGTCTGGGTTCAGTGTATTAGTCACTGTGTCCCCACTCAGATTCCATCTCTCTTAACAGCTGCTTCTGTGTCATCACATGACTGTCTGAATATTACCTCTGCAACGCTGCTGATTTCACTGCAAAAAAAATCACAAAAAAACATTAAAAATTCATAAATTGTGGAAAAAAGTTATGAGATTTTACAGTTGCCAAGTAACAGTTTCCATGCCCCTTTTCCCAACCACACATGCTTCTTCATTTTTAAGTGTTTCTCCTGGGACAATTTTAACTTGGAGCTGAGTTTGTTTTTTAACAAATGCACTGTTTATTTATTTGTCCAAATTATTTCCTCTCTTTTGCAACAGAGTTTTGGGTTACTAGCATTTCTTATTTGTGTGCAGGATGTGGGCATCGCTGTTGCCCTTGAAAGATGGTGGTGAGCCACTTTCTTGGATGCAACAGAATGGCTTATTGGGTCCTTTCAGGACCGAGTTAACTCTCAATCACGTGTGTGTGTCTGTGTGTGTGTGTGTTCGTTCAGAGGCGTCTATCTGTCAGTCTGGGTAAGGACAGCATCAGACTCTTTCCTAAAGGACATTTTCTTTTCCTTTATTCTTTCATGGGACATGGGCATTACTGATCAGGCCAACAATTTATTGCCCATCCCCAATTGCCATTGAGAAGGTGATGATGAACTGCCTTCTTGAACTGCTGCACTCCACAAGGTGTCATTAGGGAGGGAATTCCAGGATTTTGAACCAGCTAGCAACAGTGACGGAATGGCGATATACTTCCAAGTTAGGATGGTGAATGGCTTGGGAGGGGAACTTGGAGGTGGTGGTGTTCCCATGTGTCTGTTGATCTCATTCTGCTAGATAGCAGAAGTTTGGAAATTGCTGTGTAAGGACACTTGGTGAGATGCTGTGGTGCATCTTATAGATGGTGCACATCGTTACCTCTGTTTATAGGTAGTAAATGGAGTGTTGAGTACATTGTTCTGGATGATGTCAATTTCTTCAGTGTCATTGATTCATTCAGTCAAATAGCGAGTATCCTGTCACATTTCTATTTTGTGCTCTGTAGATGGTGGATAGGCTCTGGGGAGTAAGGAGGTAAATTAGCTGCCTCTGAATTTGTTAACCAGATGGACTTTTATAATACTTTGATAGCTTCATGGTGTTCTTTACTGTTAGCTGCTGTTCCAAAATTTTAATTTTAATTAATTAATTGGATTGAAAAGCCCCAGCTAGTATTGTGTGTGGGATTTGAATTTATGCCTCAGAATGATTAATGCAGATTTATGGACTACTCCCCCAGAAGCTCGATGTAATGATAACCCTGGGAGTGAGGTGTAGGATAAGTAGATAAAAATCAGAGTCAGGCAGAACTAGAAGGGGGCAGAGAAAAACATCTCCAAGGAGTTTGCCAGGACTGGAGGGTTTGAGTTATAAAGAGAGGCTGGATAGGCTGGGGTGTTTTTCCCTGGAGTGTCAGAGACTAGTGGATGACCTTATAGAGGTTTATAAAATCACGAGGGACATAAATAAGCTGAGTGGCCAAGGTCTTTTTCCTTGGAAAGTGGAGTGCAAAACTAGAGGGTATAAGTTTAAGGTGAGAGGAGAAAGATTTAAAAGGGACCTGATGACATAGAGAATGGTTCGTAAATGAAACAAGTTGCCAGAGGAAGCGATAGAGGAGGGTACAATTACAACATTTAAAAGACATTTGGGCAAGATATTGACCAAACGTAGGCAAATGGGACTAGTTTAGTTTAGGAAATTTGGTCAGCATGGACGTGTTGGACCGAAGGGTCTATTTTCATTCTTGTACAGTTTTGAATTACTTATTATGATCTCGATCTCTCTCTCTCTCAATCTCTCTCTCTTTCTCTCTCACACACACACACAGTCACACATGCACACTCACACAAACATTTTCACACATGCACATATACACACTATCTCAGACACACACACTCTCACATGCTGTCACACTCACTCTCTCTCAAGTGTGTGCGACACACAAACACACATATATATAAATCTATGGGGTGAATCATTTCATTCAAGATGTTTATTTATTTGCAGATACATTCTATTTTGTTCAAAAAACACAAAATTTATAGTCACAGTCAATGTGCCATTTTATAAATTTATTGTCACAGTCAGTCAATGTGGCGTTTTATAAATTCCTGCTTTCAGAATAAGACCAGCCTGATAGAAAACTCAGAGACAGATTCTGAATGAGGCCTCACACCTACAATTCAGTGCCTGACCTGAGATGTCATCTTTTGTATCTCTGCGTGATTGAAGTTTGGAAAGTTAGGCAGACACTGATAAATCCTTTAATTATCTCGGGGAGTGACTTGAAACAGATTCTGAATTTGCATCTTAACCAATTGAAACTTGCATCTCCTTTCTAACAGAGTTCTCCATCAGCCACGTAGGTTTGTTCACTTACACCAATTGTCTGATCCTTTGATGTCTCTGCCTACAACCTCTGTCTGTGTGCCCTCTCTCCCTGCACCTGATGAAGGTGCAGCGCTCTGAGAGCTTCTGCTTTCAAATAAATCTGTTGGACTATAACCAGGTATCATGTGACTTTTGACTTTATTCCTTGAACAAGCATATTCAAGTCTCTTTGAATATTAACATTCACAAGTTTCACTCAGTTTTTAAAACTGAACAGAGGTCAATATCCCATCTCTAAGTTACCCTTTACTGTATTTACTTGTGCACAGTACACTGGCTGTGGCCAGCCAGCTCAGAGTCAGTCCCTGAATTGGGATTCTAAATCTCCTGGTTATTTTTTTATTCCTCCTCATTCTTCTAAACCTGTCTGCAATCTTTGATGCAGTGGAACATACATGCATTCCCAGTTGGGTGGGAGTTGGTTCTATTCTTAAATAATTATAGCCAGAATCTCTCATAGTGGCTTTTCTTTCTTGTCCAGCAAAGATTCCTTTGATTTTCTAAGAATCTAAGCAAAATAACTGCACAGAGGTTGGGTCCTGTCACCAAGTCACCCTTTATTTACTAGTGTCGAGTGACTGTGATCAACCAGCTCAGAGTCAGTCCCTGAACGGAGGGAATTTTAAATCTCCTGGTTATTGTCTTTTAATATTCCCCACACTACCGCCTAACTGCGGTAGTGCTTATTTTTCCCCCCAGCACCCATGTTGTGTGTGTGCAGGTGTGAGACACAGTGAGAGACACAAGGTGTACGAATCTTTATTCAATTTCCACCACCAGGAAGATAGGAAACACCCGAGTGGCCAGTGACAAGCACTGCCCTTCACATCAAAGGGCAATGCTGTGTGATCAAAACAGTGAAGGGGAGGGCAGGGACTAAATCAAAATAGAGTTGGAGGGGGAGATAAAACACTCCACTCCCTGCAGTGCCCACCTCTCCCTGAATAGCTCGAGGGAGTTGGTAGACACCTCGCTCTCCTTCTCCAGGGACACCCAGGCTCGGATGTAGCTGCAGAAGAGGAGCAGGCACTCGGCCCTAATGACCCCCTCCATGGCCTGCTACTTGGACCTATTTATAGCCAGTTTGGCCAGGCCCAGGAGCAGACCCACGAGGAGATCCTCTGACCTATCCTCCCCCCTCCGCACCGGGTGCCCAAAGATCAGGACCATGGGACTGAAGTGTAACCAAAAATAGAGGAGAAGCTTCTCCAGAAAACTAAAAAAGGGAGTGCAAATGCCCACATCTCCTGGTTATATCAGTCAGCTAGGGCTTTGCTGCTTGAGGCGAAAGTGAGGACTGCAGCTGCTGGAAACCAGAGTCTAGATTAGAGTGGGGCTGGAAAAGCACAGCAGGTTAGGCAGCATCTGAGGAGCAGGAAAATCGATATTTCAGACAAAAGCCCTTCATCAGGAATGGAGGCAGGAAGCCTCCAGGGTAGAGAGATAAATGGCGGGGGAGGGGGGGGAAGGAAGAGGGGATTGACCCAGGTTAACAACCCAAACCAAAGATCTCATTTGTAAACGAGATCCACCTGGTTCCAATCACTACAAAAACAAAATCTGTTTTTCTATTCTTCTGAACAAACTGAATAACTTCATGCATCCGAACTTTGCAATCCATCTTGCCATCTTTGTGTTCACTCACATAACCTGTTAAAAGGAGGCATGAAGCTGAAACTTTTCATCTTGCCCTAATCAGGACTAAGATGCAAGAAACCGGACTTGTAAAACTTTCCCCTCTCACCTTAAACCCTCTAGTTCGGGACTCCCCCATCCCAGTAAAAATCTTGTCCATTTACTGTATTCATGCCCCTTATGGGTTTATACACAGAGTGATAGATACTTACAGCATGGAGACAGGCCTTTTGGCCCAAACTGGTTCATGCTGACCAAATGTCCATCCATGCTAATCCTATTTCCCTGCACTTGGCCCATATCCTTCTGAACCTTTCCTATTGATGTATTTGTCCAAATGCCTTTTAAATGTTGATAATGTATCTGCCTCAACCACTTCCACCTGCAGCTCACTCCATTTGCATACCACCCTCTGTATAAAAAGGTTGCCCCTCAGGTTCCCTCTTATTCTTTTCTGTCTAACCTTAACCTGATGTCCTCTAGTCCTTGATTCCCCAAATCTGGGAAAAAGACTGACTGCATATACCCTATCCATACCTTTCATGATCTTATACACTCCTATAAGAATCCCCCCCTCGGTCTCCTACACTCTAAAGAAAAACATCCTAGCTTTTCCATCCTTCCTTTAGAATTCAGACAGTTGAGTCCAGCCAATGTTTTTGTAAATTTCTTCTGCACTCTTTACAGTTTAATATCATTCTTCCCAAAGCAAGGTGAACAAAATTGAACACAATACTCCAAGTGCAGCCTCACCAACATCCTGTACAACTGCAACATAACTTCAGAACTTCTATATTCAATGCCATGACCGATGAAGGCTGGGCTACCAAAAGTCTTCCTCACTGCCATGTCTACCTGTGACTCTACTTTCAGAGAACTGTGCACCTGAACTCTAAGATCCCTCTGTTCCACTGCGTTCTTTAAGGCCCCACCATTCACCATGAAACTCCTACCTTGATATGACTTTCCAAAATGCAAAACCACACACCTCCCTACATTAAACTCCATTTGCCATTTCTCATGCCATTTGTCCAGCTGAGCAAGTTCCTGCTGCAATTTCTCATAACCTTCCTCATATAAGGTCACCCCTCAGCCTCCGTTGCTCCAGGGAAAATAGTCCCAGCCGATTCAGCTTCTCCTTATAGCTGAAACCTTCCAACTCTAGCAACATCCTTGTAAACCTTTTCTGAACTTTTTCAGTTCTCCCTACAACAGGAAGACCGGAGTTGCATGCAGTATTCCAAAAGTGGCCTAATCAATATCCTGTACAGCTGTAACATGATCTCCCAACTTCTATACTCAAAGATTTGACCAATAAATGAAAGCGTACCAAATGCCTTCTTCAATATCCTGACTACCTGTGACTCCCCTTTCAAGGAACAATGCAACTGCACTCCAAGGTCTCCGTTCAGCAGCACTCCCCAGGATCTCACCATTCAGTGTATAAGTCCTGCTCTGATTTGCCTTTCCAAAATGCAGCATCTCACATTTATCTAAATTAAAGTGCATCTGCCACTCCTCAGCCCATTGGCCCATTTGATCAAGGTCCCATTATACTCTGAAGTAACCTTCTTCGTTGTCCTCCACCCCTCCCATTTTGGTGTCATCTGCAAACTTACTAACAATGCCTCCTATGTTCACATCCAAATCATTAACATAAATGACAAAAAGCAGTGGACCCAACACTGATCCTTGAGGCCTATCGCTGGTCACAGGCCTTCAGACTGAAAAGCAACCAGCTACCCTTTCAGATGTCTGATGACTTCTGGCCATATCATTGATGCTCGCAAGCTGTGCTGCTACTTGGGAGCCAATCACATAGTTGTTGTAGGCATAAGGCCTTTGTCATAAAAATCTGACGTCCACCCCACAGGCCAATCAGCTACGTATTGCCAGTCAAATCTCACCTTTTAACATATGTCCTGGTGCCCATTAGTCTACAAGTAACCTTTCCTCCCTGCCTGGAACAGTAAGCACCACTTACAATGCATGTCACAAAGGTACAATAGTTTCTTGTGAAACCCTTGGCTTCTTAAATAGTCCTTTTCCAGTTCTGAAGCTATGATCAATGGTCATGATAGTAACCACTTTTATCTGCCTTATTACATTCTCAAAAATTTCCAATAGGCTGGTTATATAAGACTTCTCTCTAGCAAAACCATATTGATTTCTTCCAAATATTCCACACTTTCCTAAGTGCAATGTTAAGATGCTTAATAATAAATTCTTGCATTTTTCCACCAAATGACATTAGGCTAATTGAACCTTTAGCTCCTGTTCTCTTTCTCCCTCCTTTCTTGAAAAGCTGTGTAACATTTCAATCTGATCAGGCTGTTTTCACATCTCAAGAATTTTGCAAAACCATATTTAGCATGTCCGTTATTGCAGCAGCTACCTTTTCTAGGACCGTAGGGCATAGGACATTGGATCCCTGAGATTTGTCAGATTTCAGTCTCATTTTTCTCCAATACTTTTTTTCTCCTTTGATATCAGTTTCCTTAAGTATCCCATTCGTTATAGCTCCTGGGTTACTGTCTATTTCTGGAATGAAACTTGTGTCTTCTCTTGTCAGTACAGAAGGCCTCTTCTATACAATATCTTTGCCATTTCCTCATTCCCCATGATCGGTTCTTGTGTTTCTGCTTCTAAGAGATCAATGTTTACTTTAGCTACTCTCTTTCTTTTTATATCCTTATAAAAGCTTTTACATTCCATTTTTATTGGCAAGTTCCACTTTTTTCCTTTCTATCAACTGTTTGATAGTCCTTTTCTGTGTTCGAAAATATACCCAATCCTCAGATGTGCTTTTGCTCTTTTTGAATCATAGAAGCCCCACAGTCTGGAAGCAGGCCAACGTTCCAAGCTTCTTCTTTTATTCTTGTACTATCTATAACTTCCTGAATGAACCATGCATTACATTGCAAAGCGAAAACTCATTTTGATTGACTTTTTTGAACTGCTTATTTAAAATGATTCCTACTCTCCATTTACTTCCATACCTTTTAGTCCATTATCCAATTTACCTTAGTCAGTTCTCCTCTCATACCTGTACAATTAATTCTCTTTAATTTTAAGATGCATTGTTTGGAATATGTCACATTCAAAGTTGATATTTAATTCAATGGGTATTATGATCACTATTTTCCAGAAGATATTTTAACCACAACATTACAACTAACTCTGCTTCATACGCAATGCTAGATCTAAGACAACTTTAACCCTATTCAGTGCCACAATGTATTTCACCAAGAAATTATCTTGAAAACATTTTATGGACTCATCTTCCAGAATACTTTCACTAATTTGATCATTCCAGTCTATAAAGTGACTAAAATCCTCTTCTTGTTTGATGCTCAGTCCATTGTTATAACTCTTGTTAAGAGGTCTATAAGCTGCTAAAAGACCAAAAGGAATTTGTACAGTATCTGATGTCAATAGGAGCAGAGAAGTGCAAAGGGACATTAGCATTTAGTTCAACGTGGTGAGGAGCAAAGCCATCATTTTTGAATCTGAGGAAGACAAATCAGAATATTTTCTTAATGCTAAGAGACTAGGGGCTGTGGAAGAGCAAAGAGAATCATGTGGCCAGGTATACAAATCACTCAAAACCTGTACACAAGGACAAAAAGTAATCACAAAGGCTAATGGAATGTTGGCCTTTATAGTAAATGGATTGAAATACAGAAAAGAGCTTCATTGCAGAGATTTAGTCAGAGCCCACCAGGAACTCAGCACTCAGCTTTAGAAACCACAATAGGAACAACGTACTGGTTTAGCAGGGGGTAATCTCATATTTGTAACACCGCTAAGACCCCCCACCCCATTACCATCTCCACAAAATGGCTCGACTTCATCCTTGTCTCAGCTCTTCTGCTGCTTAAACTCTCATCTATGCCTTCATTTCTACAATACTGTATTATGTTTTTGCTGGTATCAAATAGCATGGCATGGTGGTCTACAGTGCAGTGGGTAGCATTCCCTGCCCCTGGGTCAGAAGCTTCAAGTTCATCCCAGGATTTGATAAACAAGGAAAAGATGTTCTTCTTGTGGTCTCCTTAGACTGAGGAGAAAGCTCACCATGTGGTATAATCCATGCCAAGAACTTGTGCATGGAGTCTTTAATATGGAGAGGCTAGAGTGCTGCAGCTTCCATACAGTTCTATCTGACCAGAAGACTCCTTCCATATGCCCTACGTGTACCAAAAAGATTTTCAGGTTGATCAGCAGCTTGTTCGGCCACATCATAAACTTCTCTTCCATAGCTATCAATTTGTGTTGTGGGAATTGAACCTGGACTTCTGATCTCAGAAACATGGATGGTACTCACCACACTACCAAACCTCCCAAAGATGTGTTGATTATAAGTTCTCCTGTCTCAGTCTAAGGTGGGTCCCACACCACTTTTGAAAGTGGGCCATTGGACCCAAAATGTTAACTCTGGTTGCTCTGCACAGATGCTGCCAGACCTGCTGAGCTTTTCCAGCAATTTCTGTTTCGGTTTCTGATTTATAGCATCTGCATTTCGTTTGGTTCTATTTTGCCTTTGTTATTTTTTTCCGTTTCCATGGGAAGGAAGCTGTAGAAGCTTCTACAGCTTGATTTTATGTTTCTCGCTAGCTTACTTTCAAGTTTTATTTTCTGTTTCGTTATCAGTTTCTTGATAATCCTATACTGAATTCTGAAATTCTCCCAATTCACAGGCTTACTAGTTTTTGTCACTACTAAAGGATAGCCCCTGATTTTAAAGTGGTGCCCCCTCGTTCTGGAATGACCCAGAAGAGGAAGTTTTTTTTACGTCCAACTTGTCAAGACCTATCAGGATCTTACACATTTCAATCAAGTCATTCCAACTTCCAGTGGAAAAAAAACGTCCAATCTTTCTTCATAAGACAACAGAGTTTATTCAGGTATTAATCTACTAAAGGTCAAATACTACAGATGATGGAAATCTGAAAAAAACACAGAACACTAAAGAAACGCAGCATCTGTGGAGAAAGAAACAGAGTTAATATTTGATAATGACTCTTCTGCTTAAAAAGGTTGCCCCTCAAGTTCTTTTTAAATCTCACCTTAAACCTACGTCCTCCAGTTTTGGATTCCCCCAATCTCGGCAAACAACTTTGGCTATTCATCCAATCCATGCTGCTTGTGATTTTATAAACCTCTATTAGGTCACCTCCAACATTCCAGGTAAAAAAAACAGCCTATTCAGTCTCCCCTTACAGCTCAAATCATCCAATCCTGGAAACATCCTTGTAAATCTTTTCTGAACCCTCTCAAGTTAAACAAGATGGGAATGTGAAATTCCAAACACAACTCTTCTGATGAATGGTCACTGGACTCCAAATATTTAACTCTATTTCTCTCTCCACAGATGCTGTCAGACCTGTTGAGTTTCTCCAGCATTCCCTGTTTATATCCATCTAGTAAACTCCTTTGAACAGTCTCCAATACATTGATGTCCTATCTTAAGTAAGGAGAACACAACTGCACACAATGTATTTGAGATGTGGTCTCACTGATGCCCCATATAACTGAAGCATAGCAGCTTAATATTTATGTTCAGTTCCCCTTATAATAAAGAGCAGCACCAATTGACATTTTTGATGGTAACAGTATCCACATGCTAACATCTTGTGCACCAAAAGACCTTCTGCAGTCATTCTCTGTTTACCTTGCTCTCTTGCCTTGTCCTCCAATTTTAATTTATCACATCTTTCCTCACATTACCTCTCTGTTTAATGTAGAAGTCTCCCCATCGCCTGTCTTATACGACTCAATAGCAAGATAGAAACCCTACAGTGTGGAAACAGGCCCTCCAGCCCAACAAGTCCACCCCAACCCTCTGATGAGCAACCCGCCCAGACCCATTCTCCGAACCTATTACTCTGCATTTACCCCTAACCTATACATCCCTAAACACTACAGGCAATTTAGCATGGCCAATTTACCTAACATGCACGTTGTTGGATCATGGGAGGAGACAGGGGAGAATGTGCAAACTCCAAACAGACAGTTGCCCGAGGCTGGAATCGAACCCAGATCACTAGTGCTGTGAGGCTAACCACTGAGCCACCATGTCGTCTCACCAGAATGCCAGACCCAGCACAGTTCAGGTGAAAACTTCCCCAGTGGCACAGCTCCAAATTTTCCTCAGCTCATCCCAGATATCGAACTTCATTCCTCCCTGACCAATCTGTGGGTCACATGTTTAACCCTCTCATCTTATCTCCCCTCTTCCAATTTGCTTATGACTCAGCTAATAATCCAGTGATCAACATCAGTGAGGTCCTGCTTTTTAATTAGGGAGTTTAGAGCCATGGACACTGAGGCAAAGCCAATATTTTTTCTCACTGGAAGCCTGCAAGAACCAAAGGGCAAGCTGAGAGAAAAAAAGAATGCACTTAAAATGTTATTGTGATAAGCGACAAGCCCATGATGATTAAATAGTTGAGAGTAGTGGGTGGCAAAAGTTACTGAGCCAGATGGTGTAGGAGTTATCTGATATAAAGAAATAACTTATATTTATATGACATCTTTGATGCCCCAAGGTGCGTTACAACTAATGAGTTACTTTTAAAATGTATTCACTGTTATATAAACAAACATCACAGCCAATTTAAACACAGCAAGGTCCTATGAATAACAAATGTTTGCATGAACAGTTAAGCCATCACTGTTGCTGTTGGTTACAAAAGGGGGGACAGGCCAGGACAGCTCCTGTGCTCCTTTTTAAACGGTGTCACGGGATTTTTTACATCTATCTGAGAAGGTGGGTTCTCAATCCCTCCCTTCCCAAAAACGCACCCTCAGCCCGCCCCTGTCCCCCAACAAAGCCAGCCGCCAGTCCCAGTCTCAGTTGCAAGGCAGTATCGTCGTCAGTCCTTAATTGACGTGTCAGCCTTGATTACATATACAATTACGATAGTCTGTGGGTCTAAAACAGAGCAGCATCTGACTCAGAGTGAACGCTGCCAACAACTGAGCGAAGCTGGCCCCGTTACATGTAGAGACACTCTTAATATTAATTCAATAATGTAAGTTATAATTGAATATTAATGAGATGGTCAGGAGATATGAAGTTACAGAGCCACATTAGTATATAGAGATAATACACACTCCTTTTCATATCTTAATTCCTCAAACTATTTCAGTAAATGTCCCCAAACCAGTCACCCTGGCCTCACTCACTGATTGAGCAGAAGTATTCAAAAACAGACAAAGCGATGACACTGAAGGAAGCTCTAATGAATCAGGATTCATCTATTTCAATGTAGACACTGCCTTGTCAAATTGAAAGGATTTAAAAATGAAAGTCAAAACATCTACAGAAACATGAAAGGGGTATTTTTAGAACACTGCTCCTAGTTTTAAACCTAAAGATTAGATCAGCTTGGGAAAAGAAAGTCTGTTCGCTATTTGGTTTCATCAACCCTTTTGCACTGTATATCAACCCTTTTGCAATGAAAGGAATAATAACTGATCCCAGTGCAACTTCCCAATGCAGCATATGGCTGAACAGGACCGTGGCGTAACCTCTCACCTGAAGACCTTCAACCAAGGGCGTCACGGTGGCACAATGGTTAGCACTGCTGCCTCACAGTGCCAGAGACCCGGGTTCAATTCCTGCCTCAGTCAACTGACTGTGGAGTTTGCACATTCTCCCCGCGTTTGCACAGGTTTCCTCCGGGTGCTCCAGTTTCCTCCCACAGTACAAAGAAATGTGCAGGTTAGGTGAATTGGCCATGCTAAATTCTCTGTAGTGTTAGATGTAGGGGAATGGGTCTGGGTGGGTTGCAGTTTGGACTAGTTGGGCCGAAGGGCCTGTTTCCACACTAAGTAATCTAATCATATACTACAACCAACCTACAAACAGATGATTTCAGCTATGGAAGCCTTCCATGCCTGCAGGCCAGGACAGTCTCTACATTAACAGGCCAGGGCAGCTCCTGTGCTCCTCTTTAAACGGTGTCACAGGATTGTTTACATCTATCTGAGAAGGTGGGGCTCTCGATCCTGCCTTAATGTGTCCTGGGCCTGCATGCACCAAAACCTAGAATCGAGGCCGAAAAATGGCAAGTAACATTTGCAACACCCGCGTGCCAGCTGATGACCAAATCCAACAAGAAAGAATCTAACCATCTCCCATGGCATTACCATTGCTGAAATCCCCATGGATTCATACAGCATGGAAACAAACCCTTCAGCCCAATCAGTCCATGCCAAACATAATTCCAAACTAAACTAGTCCCACCAGCCTGCTCCTGGTTCATAACTCTCCAAACCTGTCCTATTCATGTACTTAGCGCTGAAAATGTGTTGCTGGAAAAGCACAGCAGGTCAGGCAGCATCCAAGGAGCAGGAGAATTGACGTTTTGGGCATGAGCCCTTCATCAGGAATGAGGAGAGAGTGTGCCAAGCAGGCTAAGATAAAAGGTAGGGAGGAGGGACTAGGGGGAGGGGCGGTGGAAATGCGATAGGTGGAAGGAGGTTAAGGTGAGGGTGATAGGCCGGAGTGGGGGTGGGGGCGGAGAGGTCAGGAAGAAGATTGCAGGTTAGGAAGGTGGTGCTGAGTTAGAGGGTTCCAGAAGCTCTTAAGGCACACCCCAGGTCATCTCCTCTGCCCAGAAGCTCTTCAGCCTCAGCACCATCTTCCTAACCTGCAATCTTCTTCCTGACCTCTCCGCCCCCACCCCCACTCCGGCCTATCACCCTCACCTTAACCTCCTTCCACCTATTGCATTTCCAACGCCCCTCCCCCAAGTCCCTCCTCCCTATCTTTTATCTTAGCCTGCTTGGCACATTCTCCTCATTCCTGAAGAAGGGCTCATGCCAAAAACGTCGCTTCTCCTGCTCCTTGGATGCTGCCTGACCTGCTGCACTTTTCCAGCAACACATTTTCAGCTCTGATCTCCAGTCCTCACTTTCTCCTGTTCATGTAATTATCCAACAGTCTTTTAAACATTGTGATTGTACCTCCATTCACCACATCACCAGGATGTTCCTTCCACATGCAAATCACTCTTTGTGTAAACAATTTTCCCTTCACGTCTTTTTTTAAATCTCTCTCCACTTGCCTTGAAAATGTCCTGCCTAGTCTTGAATCAACCATCCCAGGGAAAAGACATTAACCATTACCTCAACATCCCAGGAGTTACCAATGATTAGAAGATCAGCCATATAAATATTGTGTCCGCAACAACATGTACAAGGCTAGAAATCCCGCAGTCAGTAACTCACCTGAAACCCCAAAGCCTGTCCACCATCTATAAGGTACAAGTCAGAAATGTGGGTGGGTGAGGGTAGCTTCAAAGACAATCAAGAGATGCAAAACCATTGAGAAGGACTTAGCTGATTAGAGTGGCGTCCCATTTGAAAACACTGATTTACTCGCATGTAGTGACAGCAATGTTTACCATTTACATGATACACTAGAGCAACTCCATATCTTCTTTCAGCATCTCCCAAAGCTGCAAGCTCTACCACCTAAGGAACGAGAGCAACAAATGCATGGTAACAGGACCAGCCAGTTCCCCTCGGAGTCATAGACCATCCTGACTCGGAATTACATCACTCCACCTTCACTATTGCTGGGTCAAAGTCCTGGAATTACCTCCCTGACAGCAGTGTGAGTGTCCACGTATGCACAAACATATGCACGCGTGCACACACACTCTCTCTCACACACACACTTTCGCACATACACACACACAAGCACACTCATGCAGACATCTACAAACGAATGTGCATGTACACATGCATTCACATATGTAAAGCTCATGCACACATGCATAAACACACATGCTCACACACAAACAGTGCCTACACACAGAAAGCATGCACATAGACACACACACACAATGCACATATAGTGGCATACGTGGGGATACACACACAGATATGCAATTATCCAATGATAGACCGAGAACCTTCTACCAAAGTGGTGGAATTTTATCAGAAAAATCCACTTTGTCTAATGACACTTCTGATACAAAAGAACTTGCTGTGGTTAATGGAAGTCCAGGACATCGAAACAGGAATTCCTCTGGAATTCCTTAACGCAGCCACCTTTACCCGATTCCTCAATGGCTTTCCTTTTAACCTCTGGGATTCCTCCAATGATTCCACATTGCACAGTTCCTCTGTTCATGAAGTAGCTCATGAGAACCTACAGCAGGATTGGGATAGGGACCAGGCTCTAAATTGACAAAATAACAGGTAACATGTATAATACAGAAGAATTCAACAACTTCAGATGATTATCCCATCTCGACCCTTCTGTTTTCACTCTGCTTCATAATTTTATTTTATTTATTCTTTTTTTTATATGTTTTTCACTGTTCTGTACCTCTTATTTCTTGATTGTCTCTCTTTCTCTCACTCCCCACTCTCTCATCACCTTTTCCTCTCCTCTTCCCCCTTTGCTACTCTCCTCCCCAGTTTTCCATTTTGCCTCTGCTTAACTCATCCTCCCCCCCCCCAACCCCCACATACTTTGTCACATAGCATTGGCTTCAGACTTGGTTATTCACTGCTCTTAATCTCCCTATAATCTCTCTATGCACTATCATTATCACCTCTTTATGGCTACCTTTGCTTCTGGAGCCATGACTCACCTTCTCTCAGCCCAGTATAAATACCTCTCTATTGCTCTCTTTTTTTAGATTTGACAAAGGGTCAGTTAGACTCGAAACATCAGCTCTTTTCTCTCCTTACAGATGCTGCCAGACCTACTGAGATTTTCCAGCATTTTCTCTTTTGGTTTCATAATACAGAAGTGTTGGTCAATGTCCATTTCCTATATAGGCCACTCAGCCCATCTTCACTAGGCAAGCTTGCTCCAATACTCTCTTAAACAACAGTGCCGTAAGTAGCCAGTCTGATCATGCATTCAGTTTTCTGTTCACAATTCCCTGAACACAGTTTTAGCGAAAGGATGGAAAAGGTACTAAATACCTCACCTCACCTCCTCTCCAAAGTCTAGATTTGACGCACAACTTTGGCCCTGATTATCAAGACCTGAACTTGCCTTGAGGTATTAGGATGGATGCTGGGGATTTTACCAAATAATTGTTCATTGTAAGCAACTTTCACAGCGTCGTGCATGAGTATTTGTTGAAAGGCTTGGACCTCAGCTCAGGGACTGACAGGACAAGGTGTATTTAGATTCTTGGGTGTCCCCTCAGGGGGCCAGGTGGAAGAATGCCACCTTGACCTTTTATCCTTTTTGCCATCCTCCCACTGGGCATCATGTCTTCCTCCCCATTCTTTATTAGGGCCAAGAGCAAGCCCCCAGCAAATGGCCATAATCAAGCACTCCCTTTCTCCTGGTGACTCTGAGAAATACCACTGCACTTACTCTTTTGAAGTGAATTCTTCAGGGGAATTTAGAATAAATGCTGGTAGGGTGTTGGTAAAGCATTGTGAAAGTGTCCTTGAAGGTTTCCTGGTCGTTTCGCCAACATACAGTGATGAGGGACTGCAAAAGCTTCTCACCAACATTCTCAATCACCTGTTTATTGATAAGCAAGGGCATTACACCTAGTGTTATCCAGTAAAAGGCCATACTGCCTCACTCATAAACATTAGGGGAGGCAGTGGCCTAATGGTATTATCGCTGTGCTGTTAATCTGGGGGTTTGGGTCTGAATCCTGCCATGGCAGATGGTGGAATGTGAATTCAATGAAAACCTGGAAACGAGGGTCTAATGATTGTTGGAAAGACCAACCTGGTTCACTAATGTCCTTTTATGGAAGGAAATCTTTCCCTGATCTAACCAAACTCCAGATTCATAGCAAAACGATTGACTGACTCCCACACCCACCCCCATCCTCTGGGCAATTAGGGATGGGCAATAAATGTTGACCTGATCAGTGGTGTCCTCATCCTGCGAATGACTCATAAAAACTGTTGACTATTTACATTATCAAACCTAGGAAGCCATTTCTAACACCAGTTTTTTTTTTAGCCAACACAAGAGTTTGGAGCAGGGTAGGCCATTTAGCCCCTCCTCCACCATCCAATAGGACCATGGACGTTCTTGATCTGCAACATCACTTCCCTGCCCATGATCCACCCCCAATACCCCTGATTGACCGAGAGACCAAATATCTGTCTGTCTCAGCCTTCCATATACTCAGTGATAGGACCACCACAGTTGAGGGAGAGAATTCCAAAGATTCAAAAACATTTGAATGAAGAAATTGCTCCTCATCTCAGTGCTATATGAGATGGACCTTATCCCGAGACTGTGTTGGAAATTTTTAGATTCCCTGGCCAGGGAACTTGGTTAAATAGTGCATTGTGCTTCAGTACAATGACTTCCTCCTTGATCTTTTCAAAGGGTCATCTGTTCCTGAAAGAGTTGGTAAAAGAAAAGCCTTTGGAGTCTAGAGAGTGAAGATTATGACTCACAGTCTCCGAGGACCTTTCAGTCTGTCTCCCCAAGGTCACCATCACCCAGTTGAATTGCTACGCTACAGACTGCTGTTGAATGGCTGATTTTTAAGGCACTTGTGCACAGAGCCTTTCAAATCTACAGAACTCTGTTCTCAGGGGATAATGGACATTTGATGTAGAGAAATAATGTTGGCAGTGAGTTATAGAACAGATGATAGCAAGCACTGAGTGAAATACATGGGGTTTGAAAGGCATTGATATGTGAAAGACATTTAAGGATGTCATTAAAAGCCTGAGCAGAAAGCATTGCCTTATAATTTCATACCCTCACTAAGATTATTCCACAGGGGTCAGTACCCAGTCACCAAGTCACCCTTTACTTACACACAGAGACTCCTTGACACTGATCCAGCTCCCTTAGAGCCAGCTCTCAGAATGAACAGAACCTTAGATACTCCTGTTTCTATCTGTCAGCCAGGGCTCCCTGATTGGGACTGTTAACCTGGTCCAGTCAGGAAACTCCTATTCTATGATGGCTGACCACATTACAATCACTCCAGCCATCTCTAATTTCACCTCCTTTCTTATTTCCCTCTCTCAGTGCCCATACTGTCAAATGGAGATTTCCCTGACTGAGCACTCAACTGGTCATTCATAGACAGCGAGATCCAATCCAGCAGGTCCAATCGAATTCTCACCTGACATCAATATACAAACAGACAAACAAATAGAGAGCAAGAGTCGACCATCAGCCCTGCAATCCTGCTTGCTGTTCAGGAGGATAATGGTCTTTGGACTTCAGATCCACCTTCTTGCCTGTTCCTGATTGCCTTTCAACCCCTTGTTTAACAAGACTCTCTACAATGCTGCCCTAAAAATATTCAAGGACTCTATGTCCACCACCTTTTCAGGGTGATAGAGCTCCAAAGATTGATGCGCCTCTGTGAGAGAAAACAAAACTCTGTTTTAATTGCATGTCAACTGATTTTTAAGCAGTGTTCGTTCCTTATTGATGTCCTGGTCAGGAGTGGAGAGCTCAGACCCTGGCACTAGGGTTAATTGTAATTTCTCACCAAACCTCTCCCCAGTTGTAACCTTGGCTGCAATCACCAACTCCAAGTCAGTGACTCAGCACCTTGTAGCTCTGGAGGCCTGAGATGTTGTGTAGGGGAGGGGCTGTTGTCTACTTCTTGGAAACTATAACTTGATTGGAGGGTCTGAGCAACAGGGAGAGGCTGAATAGGCTGGGGCTGTTTTCCCTGGAGCGTCAGAGGCTGAGGGGGTGACCGTATAGAGGTTTATAAAAATCATGAGGAGCATGGTTAGGATAAATAGACACGGGATTCTGGATTAGTGGTGCTGGAAGAGCATAGCAGTTCAGGCAGCATCCAAGGAGCAGTAAAATCGACGTTTCAGGCAAAAGCCCTTCATCAGGAATAAAGGCGGAGAGCCTGAAGCGTGGAGAGATAAGCTAGAGGAGGGTGGGGGTGGGGAGAAAGTAGCATAGAGTACAATGGGTGAGTGGGGGAGGGGATGAAGGTGATAGGTCAGGGAGGAGAGGGTGGAGTGGATAGGTGGAAAAGGAGATAGGCAGGTAGGACAAGTCCGGACAAGTCATGGGGATAATTACTGAGCTGGAAGTTTGGAACTAGGGTGAGGTAGGGGAAGGGGAAATGAGGAAACTGTTGAAGTCCACATTGATGCCCTGGGGTTGAAGTGTTCTGAGGTGGAAGATGAGGTGTTCTTCCTCCAGGCATCTGGTGGTAAGGGAGCAGCGGTGAAGGAGGCCCAGAACCTCCATGTCCTCGACAGAGTGGGAGGGGGAGTTGAAATGTTGGGCCACGGGCTGGTGTGGTTGATTGGTGCGGGTGTCCCGGACATGTTTCCTAAAGCACTCTGCGAGGAGGTGTCCAGTCTCCCCAATGTAGAGGAGACGCAATCGGGAGCAATGGATACAATAAATATTAGTGGATGTGCAGGTAAAACTTTGATGGATGTGGAAGGCTCCTTTTGGGCCTTGGATAGAGGTGAGGGAGGAGGTGTGGGCGCAGGTTTTGCAGTTCCTGCGGTGGCAGGGGAAGGTGCCAGGATGGGAGGGTGGGTTGTAAGGGGGAGTGGACCTGACCAGGTAGTCACGGAGGGAACGGTCTTTGCGGAAGGCGGAGAGGGGTGGGGAGGGAAATATATCCCTGGTGGTGGGGTCAAACGGAGGTGGCGGAAATGTCGGCGGATGATTTGGTTTATGCAAAGGTTGGTAGGGTGGAAGGGGAGCACCAGGGGCGTTCTGTCCTTGTTACGGTTGGAGGGGTGAGGTCTGAGGGCGGACATGTGGGATGTGGACAAGATGAGTTGGAGGGCATCTTTAACCACGTGGGAAGGGAAATTACGGTCTCTAAAGAAGGAGGTCATCTGGTGTGTTCTGTGGTGGATCTGGTCCTCCTGGGAGCAGATACGGCAGAGGCAGAGGAATTGGGAATATGGGATGGCATTTTTGCAAGAGGTTGGGTGGGAAGAGGTGTAATCTAGGTAGCTGTGGGAGTTGGTGGTTTTGTAAAAAATGTCAGTGTCAAGTCAGTCGTCATTAATGGAGATGGAGAGATCCAGGAAGGGGAGGGAGGTGTCAGAGATGGTCCAGGTAAATTTGAGGTCAGGGTGGAAAGTGTTGGTGAAGTTGATGAATTGCTCAACCTCCTCACGGGAGCACGAGGTGGTGCCAATGTAGTCATCAATGTAGTGGAGGAAGAGGTGGGGAGTGGTGCCGGTGTAATTACGGAAAATTGACTGTTCTACATAGCCAATAAAGAGACAGGCATAGCTGGGGCCCATACGGGTGCCCATGGCTACCCCTTTGGTCTGGATGAAGTGGGAGGATTCGAAGGTGAAATTGTTAAGGGTGAGGACCGGTTCGGCCAGACAAATGAGAGTGTCGGTGGAAGGGTACTGTTGGGGACGTCAGGAGATGACAAAATGGAGGGCTTGGAGGCCCCTGGTCATGGTGGATGGAGGTGTAGAGGGATTGGATATCCATGGTGAAGATGATGCGTTGGGGTCCGGGGAAACGGAAGTCTTGGAGGAGGTGGAGGGCGTGGGTGGTGTCTCGAACGTATGTGGGGAGTTCCTGGACTAGGGGGCTCGGACAGTGTTGAGGTAGGTAGAGAGGGGTTCAGTGGGGCAGGAGCATGCTGAGACAATGGGTCGGCCAGGGTGGTCAGGCTTGTGGATCTTGGGAAGGAGGTAGAACCGGGCAGTGCGGGGTTCCCGGACTATGAGGTTGAAAGCTGTGGGTGGGAGATCTCCTGAGGTGATGAGGTTCTGTATGGTCTGGGAGATGATGGTTTGGTGATGGGGGGGGTGGGGTCATGGTCGAGGGGGCGGTCGGAAGAGGTGTCCTCGAGTTGGCATTTGGCTTCAGCGGTGTAGAGGTCAGTGCGCCAGACTACCACTGCGCCTCCTTTATCTGCTGGCTTAATGGTGAGGTTGGGATTAGAAGGTCTTTTTCCCCAGGGTAGGGGAGTCCAAAACTAGAGGGCATTGGCTGAAGGTGAGAGGGGAAGTGTTTAAAAGGGACCAAAAGGGCAACTTTTTCGTGCAGGAGGTGGTATGTGTGAATGGAATGAGCTGCCAGAGGAAGTAGTGGAGGCTGGTACAATTACAGCATTTAAAAGGCGTCTGGTTGGGTATATGAATAGGAAGGGTTTGGAGGGATGTGGGTCAAATGCTGACAAATGGGAATAGATTAATTTAGGATATCTAGTTAGCATGGAGGAGTTGGACTGAAGGGTCTGTTTCTGTGCTGTATGTCTCTATGACTATAATGGGGAAGAGGATTGATTAAATGCACTGTAAAGAGGGATAGATAAGATGGAGGATGGAAGGAAGTTTCCGCTTGTGGGGAAGTCTAGAATGAGGGGACACTCACTTAAATCTGAGATAGGGGCAATTATATTATTTCCCCAGAGGGCCGTTAATCTGTGGAACTCTCTTCCTCAGAGAATGGTTGTTGCTGGGCCATGGAATAGATTAAAGGCTGAGTCGATGAGTCAAGGGCTAATGAAAGGGAGATGTGGAAAAGTGGAGAGGAGGCCACAATTGCGATCAGACATGAATTTTGTGAATTATGAAGCAGCGCCAAGGGACTGTATGGCCTACAGTCCCAGCTCTGAAGGCCTGAGACCATGTGAACTCCTGTTGTAGCGTGAGCACTGAATATCGATTTCAGCCTCAGTCTTCTGCTCAACGTTCACTTGGTCGATAATATTGTGCTTTGTTTCTATACATGTGTAGAATGGGTTTCAGGCTCCCCCAATTCCCTGTTGGCCTAGAGACTCGCTGGCACAAAGTAGGTGCCCAAACCTCCAATTTGGCATGAAGTGTGTGGATCCCTATTCTGCCGTGGAGTGCACCATATTGGTTAATGCAAATATGATAGTCCAGGATCCAGGCCTGGAACTAACTCTAGACACTTGTGTACAACATAAAGGGAGCATCCTGCCTGTGTAAGGGCCTCTTCTTGCAATGGACACACATGGAGATCTTCAAAGAGATCACTGGTAGGTGCCATTGAAAAGCTAAAGTTTGAAAAGCAGTCTTACCTGCAAGTGAAGCCAGGAAGAGCTGGGTTCTCCCAGTATTCTCTCTGCCCCATGCCTCTCGAACTGACGGCCTTTGACAGCACAGTACTGGCCTGGAACTTAAATCCTCCTCATCTGAGCTGTTCCTGGGGTTGGAGCAGAGGCACCGGCAGATCGGTGGAATCCTTTTTAAAACGGAGGCCTCAACCCATCGGGGTGGACCTTGGGCCTACCTTCACACAGGCAGAGCTCTGTAATCTGGATTCTGCCCCATCATATAAAAAACCTCTACTGCTGGCATAGGGTGGAGATGGTCACGAATAATGGACAGATGAAACCCAGAAGGGAAAACTGGTAAAACTTGCAAATGAAACACACTGATCCGAATCATCTTGTGCTTCAAAATGGAGGCCAGGGATGACCAATCATTCATTTTGAAGTGTTATCACTTATTTTTCAATGTCTTTCACTCCATCATGGTGCCTTTATGCTGGCTGATCTCTAAGTTCTGAAATTCTCTCGGTACACCTCTCTGTTTTGCTACACCTTCACCTCCTATTTTCTGATGTTTCCTAGGGCCTCTCTCTTTGACCAGGTATTCGTTCATTTTTCCTAACACAGAGGACTGGATCACATAGCACCACTCACCTCCCCCACCCCCAACACACACCACACCCCCTCCCCAACACACAAAGTCCTCTGCTGGATGCATTCCTGACAGCTGGGTTTGTAAAATACACTGGGTGGACAGCCCTAAAACACCTCTACTGCTATCCCCATACTGGTTCCCCACAATACAGGGAGTGGGAAAGGCATTGACTGAGGCTCTTCTCATTATTGACCACACAAGGCCCAAATCCTCCTTGGCGGCCTTAAAGGCTTGGGCAGTGGTAGGTCAGAAAGATGGGGAAAGGGGCTTGTATCACCCAAGTTGATGGAAGGAGGGCCCAGGGCTCCAGATGGCCCCATTGTGTTTGGGATGGGGTGGAGTCACTATGCTGAGTGTGGGGGCCATGTGTCCTGGCCGGGAGTAGCACAGAGAGCCGGAGATTTCTGTCCCAGTATGGAAAGGTGGGAGGGAAGTGGGAGAACACCCTTTTGAGGGACTGTGGCCCTATGTGCAAACTGGAAGGGGGTGTTGGGCCCACCCCATTAAGATTGGACCCCAGTTCGAGCTGTCCTGCCTGACCTCCAACATCTCTGAGACACTTGCACCAAACAACTCCACAGCCCTGTGGCTGAACTCTTCAACGCCCCCTCCCATTCCCCCAGGTCATGCAAGTCCTGGGGCCTCCTACACTATCAAATCCTTGCCACCTGACGCTCGGAGGAGGAACACCTCATCTTCTACCTTGGGGACCCTCCAACCACATGGCATCTATGCTGATTTCAGCAGTTTCCTCATCTCCCCTCCCCCACCTCATCCCAGATCCAACTCGAACATAAACTATCCTACCTGTCCATCTTCCATCCCACCAATCAGCTCCAACCTAACACCATCACCCTCCCCCCATCTGTATCTACCTATCGCCTTCCAAATGACCTTCTCCCCCAGCCCGCCCACCTCCTTCTTATCTCCCAGTCCCCTGGGCAGCCTCCCCCACCCCCTGCCCCCACAACAACATCCAACATTCCCGATGAAGGACTTATGCCCGAATTGTCGTGCTCCTGCTCCTTGGATGCTGCCTGACCTGCTGGGCTTTTCCAGTGCCACACTTTTTGACTCTGACTTCCAAAACCAACCAACCACCAGCCCCTTTCTCAGAGCGATCGATCACTCCTTGTCAAAAGGCGTGGTATTCTCCTGCCCTCGGCTGGACCACTCATTGAACTCGGACCCTCAGTTTATTAAAGTTCTGATGCAGGTCGACCTTTATTAAACATTTCACCCCTCCGGCTATAAAACACATTCACCGCTCCATGGCTCCCCAGTGCATTTTGTCTCAATGTGCTCCTGTGAAGCCCCATGGGGAATGGGGACATCTCACCACATGAAGGGTTCCTTACAAAATACAAATTGGTATTGTTGGTACAGGAGATGGTTGGAACGGCAGCAAGATGATGCAATGAGTGGTGGGCATTTGGAAGCTGCTGCTTGAGAGGGAGAGGGGTGGGGGCAGGCCCAAATGTAGCTTTTGTAAGACAATTAGGAAATGACCTGATGCCAGAAACAAAAACAGCAGGGCTGCTGGGAAAAGGCTGTTTGGTGGGATTAGCTGAATTGCCCTGACAGAGAGCTACTTTGGATCGAATGCTTCCTTCTGTACTCGAACTAGATTTCGAGATTCTCTGAAAAGACAAAATCTAACCCACATCACAAACCAAGTTCAAAAACCCATCTCATCACTAAACACTGATTTTGAGAATTTGTAAGAGAAACGTGCCCAGGGACAAGGAACTGAGAGCTCTTACTCAATTTCATTCATTCAGATCAAACTGGTTTATTTTGGGATTGCTATCTGACAGGCCTTGTAGGAAAGTTTTGTAATATCACCAGTGATAACAAGACCAGGGCCTTAGACTGCTTCCCCAGACACTGCAGATATGATTTGACAAGACTGGTATGAAGTTTCGCTGTGTTGTAATAGAATCTTTCAGTGCAGACAAGAGCTCGGAAAAGTAGCTTGGCAACATCCAGATGGATAAGTCAGCACCAATTGAGCTTTTTCTAATAATTGTATTGTACAGTAGTTTCCAGAGATCTCAATTGATTCCCCTTCCTATTTTGTTTAGTGATCAAACCTCCATCAAATGCGATCAAGGGGTTAGTCCATCATTACTTTGAAACCTGTAACAGGATGGGACTTCCAACTGCATTCTCTTTGAGAACAGAAATACCATTCTGTTTCAGGAATCTCGTCACTTTGCAATGGAAATCTCTACCTTTTCTTCTTGATCCTAGAGTCACAGAGTCACACAGCATGGAAACAGACCCTTCCGTCCAACTCGTCCATACCAACCATGTTTGCTAAACTAACTAGTCCCATTTGCCTGCATTTGCCAGTATCCTTCAAAACCTTTCTGATCCATGTGCCCGTCCAAACGTTTCTTAAATGCTGTGATTGTACCTGCATCTGCCACTTCCTCTGGTAGTTCATTCCACAAAAGAACCACCTTCTGTGTGAAAATGTCCCTCAGGTGCCTTTTAAATCTTTCTTCTCTCACCTTAAAAATATGCCCCCTAGTTTTGAACTCCTCTACCATGGGGAAAAGACCTTTGCTATTCACCCTATCCACCCCCCTCATGGTTTTATAACCATCTATAGGAGGTTGGAGCCCCCAACCTTCTACACTCCAGTGAAAGAGTACCCTATCCAGTCTCCCCCTTGTAACTCAACCCCTCCATTCCCAGCAACATCCTGCAAAATCTTTACTGAACCCTCTCCAGTTTAGTAATATCCTTCCTATAGCAGAACTGTACACAGTACTCCAGAATAGATTTGTTGTAGGCCAGGCCCTGACAATTACTTGCTGTCACAGTAACGGCTTAACAAAGTGCATGGAGGGAAGATACCATGGTTCCTATTCATGATGTGGAATCAGTCTGGACAACAATTGAACAAATTATCTCTCGAATTGGAATTCTAGTTACAAGAGTACATAACACAACTGGGTGCTTTCCCAAGTGGGTCCTGCTGTTTGGAGTCAATGGTGCCTTCAGTTCTTCCTGACCATCTGGGTATAATGCTGGAACACCTCCTGAAAGAATTCAATGCACTCCAGTGTTCTAGAAGACTAGAATAATGAAGAATACAAGATGAACTAATTGAAGAATTCAAGACAACTAAAAGATTTGTTGAAAGGGGGAAAACATTTCCTCTGCTTGGGGAAGTTCGGAACAAAGCCATTCAACGATAGCTCCTTCTCATAAAAGGGTGAGAAAGTCTGTAAATCTGTCTTTTAAAGAGTTATCGAGTCTGGGGTCCATTGCTGAAAATCAGAACTGAGCTTTATTGCATTTTTTGGTTGGGCAAGCTGAAGGATATAGAGTAAATATGAAAATGTATTTGAGGTACAACTATGCGTGATGGATTTCTTTTCATATCATTTCTCCTAAGAGTTTGGATTTTAAACTAGTGGCATATGTGAGTTTTTGTTTAGAAAAGGTTTAAAAATCATCTAAGTTGGTTTTTCTAGAACCATGATTTTAAAATCAGTATGTGATGGAGAGTAGGTGACTGCAAGACCTCCTGGAATGTTAATGGAAGTTTATTTACATTGTTGTGTTTTGGGGGTAGGGTGGGATGGTGATGGAGTTGGCAGCAGAGAGAAAATATTAACCCATCAGCTTTAGCACAGTTGAGCATGAGCATGTTATTTTTTAAAGCCTATTTCAGTAGATTTGGTTCGACTTTAAGAACAGGAGAGCTTGATTAGAACTCTGCAGATTATTAAAAGACTGAGAAAGTCTAAGCTCTCAGTTATGTGAGTATTCCAGGGAAAATATTTCATGGCTTGTAGGACAAGACATGTGAAGAAGCAGTTAAGTCAAATCTACAGATTGGACTGGGAAGGAAACTATCGCTGGATTTTGATTAACTGTAAAGTGATGTGTTGAGAAATAGATAGGATTTTGTTTTGCTGTGTGTCTTGAAATGTTTGATGTTATATATCAATAACTTGGTTTGTTTTATTTTCAATCCTTTTGTGTAATAAACTTTTGTTTTATTGTTAAAACCAAATCTGCAGCCTTGTGAGCTTATATTTCACTGAAAGACCACAGTGTTAAATTAGAAAGAAACAAAAAATATGATTTATCAAGTCTGATTTCATTCGGAGATGTGACTTGCCTGGTAGTAACATCAACTGGGAACATAACAATGACCCAGTTGAAGTTACAAGATTAAGGGGTTTAGAGACTGCATTTGAAAAGTCATGAGGTCCCTTTACCAATAGTGGTGTAGAGAGGGGACTGGATGAGTAAGAGGGTCAAAGTTGAGAGGTTGAGGTGTAGGATTAGGGGAGGCAGTAGAGAAGGGATGTGGAGTAGATTGGAAGTAAAGACAAGATTGAAAATTCAATAAAATGAGGGATGGGGAATCATTGAAAGTCATGGAAGAGATGGATCCGCTGAGAGAAACAGAACTTAGCTTTATACAGGGTGAATGTGGCATGGTCTTGGAGGGGTTGGTACTTCTGTAGGATGGAATGCAGGAGGTAATTGGGAACCTCAAGTTTGGAGAGTCCAAAGCCTCAGCTACCACCAGCATGCACACAGCTATTTACAGGGAGAGAATTGGGTTGAAATGGGCCAGAACTGCAAGATCACAAAATGGAATATAGTTGAAGATGTTTGCTTACTTAATTCATCCTTTAGTATCTCATTGAACAAAGTTCATGCATTTCCCACTTTGAAACCTGATTATTTTGAATCCAACTGAATCCAACAGGTTAAGGAGAAGGCAGGTCCTCAATGTGGGTCTCCTGGTGCAGAGATAGAGGCACTACCACTATGCCACAAGAGCCCCTTAATTGAGGGGTGTAGATTTACCTGTTGTGCTGGGTTCCAACCACTCCCCCGGACAGAAAGGACTGTAGGTCAAACTTAATGGCAGGTGTGCAATCCCTTACCATCCAATGTCCCCTCCACTGACCTTTTCAATCAACCTGTTCAGATTATGACACACCTCTGGAGCAGGTGAGCTTTGAATTGGACCTCTTGGCTCGGAGTTAGGGACACTGCCACTGCCCCACAGCAGCCCTCAGACCAGCTTTACAATTGACCCTTTTTTGCTACTGATCTGATCTGTCCGCACACTGTGCCTTCTCATTGCTCTCTGAATTGTTAGACCTTGGGGACTCCAGAAACCCTGTTGGATCTCTTGATGTTAATGTTCACACATAAAGAATGGCCACTTTCACGTGGGGCTCCTGGTGGAGGTCTCAACCATATCCCAGCTGTTAGGACACTAATGAAGAAGAGGCATTGTCAGGAGGAAAGGATTCAACACTCATTATTTTGTTGCAAAAAATAACACATTGAAATTCCCCTGGGAAGAAATCTGCACTCACTATATCTTCACAGGAAACCTGTAGATGGAATATTTAGTATTCTGGATTTGATCTTGGCGTGACTGAAAATAGTTAAATAATGAATTAACACAGCCACGGTGCCTCTTCATCACAGCTTTGGGAATGTGTAAAATGTCCGACGCACTTTTCCTGCTCTCACTGCTTTGAAATCTGGAATCAATGTGTCATCTCCCACTCTAACATGTACTTTCCTCAGACTCTCCCTGAAACTCTTCTCTTGCCTCCAAAGCCATAGCAAAGCTCACTCCTCAGTCCCCCACTCTCTCACCCCCCCCCCCAGCCCCACACACACTCACTCAGACCCCACACTCTCACACCAACAGCCCACACACTCACCCAGACCCCACACACTCACCCAGACCCCACACTGTCCCATCCCAATCCCCCACTGTGACACGCCAGCCTCAGACATAACCACCCACTCCAGATCTCCACACACTCCCAAACCACAGGCCCCTACTTTCACATCACATCACAGACCCCCATACTCTGACCCTATAGTCACCACCATTCCCATCCCAGGTCCACATAAACACCCCAGACCCTTACACTCACACACCAAACCACTTCTCCTCAATGCACCCCATCCCTCAAACACCTATACCCTCACCGTCCTAAGCCCCAGCACCTCATACCCACTGACCTTAGACCCTGCCCTTCTATCCCAGACCTCCACACTCTGAGGCCACAGTCCCACACCAGTTTGCTCCTCACAAACCCTCAACCCCACACACACGCACACAATCCTACCCCCAAATGTACCCACTCAGGCCCCACTCCCTCATGCAGCCCCACACCCGCTCAAACCTCACCCCTCATGCTGCACCACGCCCACTCAGGTCCTGCCCCTTGTGCTGCACCACACCCACCCAGGCCACGCCCCTCCATGCTGCACCACACCCACCCAGGCCACGCCCCTCCATGCTGCACCACACCCACCCAGGCCACGCCCCTCCATGCTGCCCCACACCCACCCAGGCCACGCCCCTCCATGCTGCCCCACACCCACCCAGGCCACGCCCCTCCATGCTGCCCCACACCCACCCAGGCCACGCCCCTCCATGCTGCCCCACACCCACCCAGGCCACACCCCTCCATGCTGCCCCACACCCACCCAGGCCACGCCCCTCCATGCTGCCCCACACCCACCCAGGCCACACCCCTCCATGCTGCCCCACACCCACCCAGGCCACGCCCCTCCATGCTGCCCCACACCCACCCAGGCCACACCCCTCCATTCTGCCCCACACCCACCCAGGACCTGCCCACTCAGACTGCACTACACTCACTCCGTTCCCATCCCTTCGGGCTGTACCATGCCCACTCAGATCCCACCCCCTTCATGCTGCACCATGCCCACTCAGATCCCACCCCCTTCATGCTGCACCATGCCCACTCAGGTCCCACCCGTCAGATTGCCACATGCCCACCCAATACTGTTCCCCCCCCCACCCTTCCCAAGAACTTGGAGAAGGGCTTGGTTTTCCAACTGTTGAAAGCAGTCAACATGAGAGAAATCATTCCTTTTCAGTCTGATTGATTTTGTTGGATGTGGATTTGGAGTGAACAAGGGGAGTGAAGTTGCAGATCAGTCTATGATCTCTGAGTGGCAGAGCAGTCTGAAGGAGCTGAATGGCCTGCAGTTATTCTGATGTCCCTCCCTTATGACCATTTGTGAGCTGGAATGTTCTCGATTTTCTAGAATGTCTCGTCATCAGAGTCCATGGAGTGATCCATGTGTTTTTGGGGACGCATTAAAGGTCATTGTGATGACCCAACCTTGTTGCTGAAGTTCAGGTACAAGCCTTGAGCTGGGAACCTTGTGGCTCAGAGGTAAAAGCACAACCAACTGAGCCATGGCTGACTTAAGGATGAGCTGGTGAGGTTTAGGGAGAGATTTCCAAGGCTTTGGGAAGATACTGTGTTTCCAGTGACAAAGAGGTCATTAACCAGAGGACACAGTTTTGAAGTAATGAATAAAACCAGAGGCAAGTATAAATATATATGTTTCATTCAAAAATGAATTTGAAGTGAATGCTCAAAACATAAACATTCTAGACACACAAATGCTTAATGAGGCCTTAATCTCCCTTTAGGTTGACTGGAACTAGTGCCACATAGGAATACAGAATCCCAGGACACTAGACTTCCTTTACCTTTTTACCCAATTAATGTCACCTAATTCTTAACCTAATTAATTTTTAATGCATGGTATAAAAGAATAGATAATGAAGGCCTCTAGGATATAACTTTGATTGCTCATAGTGGTCATTTACATTACCCTGGCTATTGGGTCAGTCCCTGTTTGGATTATGAATTTTGCCAGCTTGTTTTTTTTTCCCCTGCTTTATTCTTTCACACAACCTACACCCCAGTTAGGGTTAATATCCATCCAGTTTTTGATATAAAAAAATACATCCATTGGCCTTGCCTGGAAATTCCTGCTGAATAAGCTCAACTGTGCACAATTCTACTGGCTATTGACGTTCAAAAATATCTACTGGGCACAATTAAATATGAAACAAGAAACATTAAGAGAACGTGGGATACAAAAATGAAAGAATTTGCATCTGCAAAAGCACTAGCATGACCTCAGAATATTACAACGAGCGTTTTAGCCAATCGAGTAGTGTTCGAAACACAATCACAATTGAAATGCTGAAAAGGAGGAGGCCAGGCTTTGCACAGCAAGCTCCCATTAAAAAAAAACAAGTATTGTAAACAGCCCAATAGCCTGTTTGCTTTTCAATCTCTGTTGGGTTGATGGATAGACTAAATAGAGAGTTCTACCAATGGGTGGAATAGCCTTCTTTGGTTTCCCATCATTCTTTGAGGGTTAGTTTGCTGAGGTTTTAGTTGCCAGTGACGACATGATGAAAACTGGGCATGTGCAAGGGGCGAGAACTGGAGAAGGGCAGGGCTGTAGGATTAAAGAAGTTGTGGGGCTGTACAATCATGGATTATCAGCCAAGCTCCATTTGTCTTGGTCTTCCTCATCGTGTTGACAAACTTTTGGCTGTGGTTTTTGAAACTCTCTCCTATTGTCCCTTTCTCGAGCTCATTAAGTTGACGACCTGTCCAAGAGTCCATTTCTCCTCCCCCTCCCCACCTCCATATACTTATAATTTGGAGATGCCGGTGTTGGACTGGGGTGTACAAAGTTAAAAATCGCACAACACCAGGTTATAGTCCAACAGGTTTAATTGGAAGCACACTAGCTTTTGGAGCGACGCTCCTTCATCAGGTGGTAGTGGAGCCCTCCACAACCACCTGATAAAGGAGCGTCACTCCGATAGCTAGTGCTTCCAATTAAACCTGTTGGACTATAACCTGGTGTTGTGTGATTTTTAACTCCATATACTTCAATGGCCTTTTTTTTGTGATGTCACCTCTATATTTTCCCGAGAGGGGAGGCAACCGAGGTTTACTAGGTGAATGCCTGAGGAAAGAGGGTGGTCCTGAGAGGAAAGATGGAGTAGAATGGGCCTATACTCCCACAGGTATTCCCTCACTCCCACACCCACAACCCAGGACCAGCAGCCGCCCCCCACCCCAACACAACCCGAGATTTGCAACAATACTCACCCTGACCTGCCACTTGAGAGAATACAGGCCCATTCCACTCTATCTTTCCACCCTGGAAAGCCCTCTCTCCCCAGGTATTGACTTCACCTCTAAGAAAAATATAGAGATGACTTCACAAAAACAAAGGGCCTTATAAATATGCAAAGTTGTGAAAATGTTGAGGGTTAAGTATTGGCTCCAAGACTCCAGGGAAAACTCCCAAGCTCATGTCCCAGATAGACCCCAGGGGAGCTTTTAAAATCCACCTACGAGGGAAGGGGAGGCCTCAACCTGACATCTCATTGAAAAGGCAGCATTTCAGGCAGTGCAGCACCCCCTCAGTGTTGCAGTTTGGAAATCAGCCTGGACTGTGTTGCTGTCCTAAGAGGAAAGAGCAAAGCTCACCACCTATCAGAGTTAGACATGGTTCTTAGGGTTAATGGGATCAAAGAGGATGGGAAGAAAGCAGAACTGGGGACTGAGTTAGATAATCCGGTTGCATGGCAAAGTCCGCTCAAAGGTCTGAATGGCCTACTCCTTTTTTTAAATTTGTTCATCGTATGAGGTTGTGGCTGACCAGGCCAGCATCTATTACCCATCCCTAATTGCCTGGAGGGCAATTGAGAATCAACCACATTGCTGTGGATCTGGAATCACATGTAGGCCAGACCAGGTAAGGATGGTAGATTTCCTTCCCTAAAGGACGTTAGTGAACCAGATGGATTTTTCCAACAATTGACAATGGATTCATCAACGTCATTAGTCTCGTAATGCTAAATTTTTGTTTAAGAATTGAATTCAAAGTTGACCATTTCTTGCAATGCCAGGACTCAAACTTGGGTCTCCAGGACCTTACTTGTGCCTCTGGATTAATAGCAGAAAGTGTGGATTGCAGATCAGAGTCAAGAAGTGTGGTGCTGGAAAAGCACAGCATCCGATAAGCAGGAGAGTCAACGTTTTGAGCATAAACTCTTCATCAGGAATGAAGAGCTGCCTGATGAAGACCTTATGCTTGAAATGTTGACTCTCCTGCTCCTCAGATGCTGCCTGACTAGCTGTGCTTTTCCAGCACCACACTTTTTGACTCTGGATTAATAATCTACTGACAATACCACTGGGCCAACACTGCCTGCTTCTGTTCCCTTTGGTTCTGTGTTTCTGTCATTGAGATGATCGGAGCTTCAGGACAGTTAAACTCAGAGAGAAAATTTAACTACAAGTTCTAGGAAAGAAATTGCTCCTTCATTCTGAGATCACAATGTGGGGAAATAAAAACAAGACCAGGCGTGAAAAAAAGCAGCGTGTGCTGAAGCATTGGGAGATTAATATTATGGTCTTTTTGCAAAGGGCAGCTTATTGAAGTGTTACTTCAATTGTTCAGAGCTTTGGTGAAATCTGAAGAATGGTGGATTGGTTTGATTCTTGCTCAATGGGAGGGAGGGGGGTGTGGGGTGTGTAACAAGGGTTCACTATGTTAATACCCGAGGTGTCCAGAGAGGAACGATGGAATAGAATGGGCCTGTACTCCCTGGAGTGACAGGACAGGGTGAGTATTGTCAGAAATCTCAGGATGTGTTGGGGTGGGGGAATATGGGTGTGGGAGGAGGGGGTGTGGGCATTGGAGGTATGGAAGGGACAGGAGAAGTGGACATTTGTACAGATCGTCAACTTAATGAGCTTGAGAAAAGGACAGTGGGAGAGAGTCTCAAAAAGGACAACCAAAGGTTTGCCAACATATTGAGGAAGGCTGATAGCGAAATAATGGAGAGCTAACCTGTTGTGTATATGCGTCAATATTCAACGAGCAATTTCACCGACCCCAGCAGCTAAAGATTTTAAATGGAACAGAAATTCCCTGTCCTCACTGTTTGAAGAGAATTACTAAGGGCGATCAAGAAGGAAATGTCCACAATGATGCAGCAAATTGAGGAAAGGGTGACTCAGTAGAAAGTGAAACTGCTACTCAATTACAGCATTATTCCAGTAATTTCCTTCTCAGGGGTCACAGAACACTTGATGGACAGGCACCTTGATGGAATATGCAATGTATTGTTCTGGAATGGATATTAGAGCCATCGAGAGATGGAACTGTGAATGATATCGACATTTAGGGAACATATTTGTCAAGAAAATCTCACAACTTGGGACACTGGAAATTTAATCAAGGATTTCACTTCTGATTTTCATTCTCAGGGTGTGGGTGTCACTGGTTGGGCCAGCACGTAATGTTCATCCCTAGTTGCCCCTGAGGAGGTGGTGGATTCTTGAACCTCGGCCGTCCCTGAGGTGGCGAGCCTTTCAGATGTAGTTAGGTTGCTACGGATGGGGGCAGACTGTGTGTACAGATTGACGAGTTGGTAGCAGAGTGGCGAATGTGCAATAATGCTGGAAGGATGAGGGAGAAATTTCTTGAAAGAAATGATGACGAGGTATCAGTGTTGAACTGAGGTGGACACAGTTAAAAAAAAATCACACAACACCAAGTTATAGCCCAAACAGGTTTATTTGGATGTATAAGCTTTTGGAGCTCTGCTCCTTCATCAGGTAGCTAGTGATGACAGGTAGTGATGAAGGAGCAGCTCGTGTTTTCAAATTGGACTATAACATGGTGTTGTGTGATTTTTAACTTTGAAAGAAATAGTGTCACAAACCAAGAGTTATCTGAACATGTATTTCCAAGCTCTGGGTCGTGACCACCACCAGCCCACCAAGACCTTTCCCCCATTTCCCCCCCACCACCAACAGTGGGGTGTCAGATAAGCAAACTCCAAAGCTGTGCTGTGGAATGGAGATTCAGATTTGGCAGTGAAATGCTAGACCCTTTTAAACATGCATGATTTTCTGTCGCCTGTGGGCATCACCTAATCCAATAATCTCTGAGGTCCGATCACGGTCATAAAAAATGGTAAGCCTCTAAAAAGATGGGTTTCTTTGTTGTATGTTTTTGTGCCTGTGTCTCTATTATTTAAAGACCCAATCTACACATGCCAATTTTCAATCTGGGATCACACGCAATGTGTGGAGTATTTACATCGGGCACAACAGAAAATATTAGGAATCCACTGTATTAGAACATAGAGGACTTTATCACAGATGGATAGCGAGGCGGCAATACTAAATTCAGAAGACTTTGAGCCACTAGGTGGTCAGAAGTCAGGGGGAGAGAGAGAGAGCTGAAAGTCTAACCACTCAAGATTAATTTTAAAACACGGAAGAATCTCAAGGTATAGGATTAAGGTATGCTAATAGATTTCAATCCAGCTGGTGAGATGGAAACCAAGACATAGCTTTTCATTTTGGAGAGAGTTTATTGACTTGCTCAGTCTCATAACTCTCTTGATTCCCCACCCTCACCCCACCCTGGATTGTCAGAACTGTTCCCTATTTCTATGTGCTTAAAGACAATTATGATCCACCACTAGTTTCTCTTAACCTTAACAGAAATACTAAAAAAAATCCCTCACAATGTGAGTGACTAGGTGTCAATAGAATTTACAGCACCAGTTAAAGAGCTAGCCCTAGCATGGGTAAGGCAAGTTGAATGGCCATCGATACTATAATAATTTCCAACAGCATAACAGAAAGATATTGATAAGGGCAATATTCTTTCATCACATCACATCTGCACTGAAGTTGTCAAAGAGAGTATAAGAAAAGATACATAAATAATGTGTCTGTATCCATCATAAAGTGGAATATTGGCATCCAAAACTTGTTTGGATGTTTTTGTGGAAGTTCCTCTGTTTGCAATTAATTGAAGCTTTAAGCCATGTCAATATGTGCTTTTGTTTTTGCCAATGCTGGAAAGGATCAATCCATTGGTCATCCTTCAATGTCCTGAGGTGATGCTGGCTGTAGTGATTGTAACGAGGTCAGCCAGGTAGACCTCATAGAATACGAGTTCCCTGATTAGACCAGATTAACAGCCCCAATCAGGGAGCCCTGGCTGACATAGAAACAGGAGTGTCAGCATTGCCCTTTGATGTGAAGGGCACTGCTGGTCACTGGCCACTCAGGTGTTTCCTATCTTCCTGGTGGTGGAAATTGAATAGAGATTCGCACACCTTGTGTCTCTCACTGTGTCTCACACCTACAAACGGACCCAAGATATATTTCCCTCCCCACTTCATCCGCTTTCCTTAAATACCGTTCCCTCCGTGACTGCCTCATCAGGTCCACACCCCCCCCCCCCCCAACAACCCACCATCCCCTCCCAGCACCTTCCCCAGCCACCGCAGGAATTGCAAAACCTGCGCCTACACCTTCTCCCTCACCTCCATCCAAGGTACCAAAGGAGCCCTTCCACATCCCTCAAAGTTTCACCTGCAGTTCCACACTTGTCATTTACTGTATCCATTGCTCCCCATCTGGACGCCTACTCACACAGTGCTTCAGAGAATATCTCTGGGACACCTGCACCAACCTACTCCGCCGCCCCGTGGCCAAACACTTCAACTCCCCCTCCCACTCCACCAAGGACATGCAGGTCCTGGGTCTCCTCCATCGCCATTCCCTTACCACCCAAACGCCTGGAGGAAGAATGCCTCACCTTCCACTTCGGGACACTCCAACCAATCTGCTCCTCGGATGCTACCTGACTTGCTGCGCTTTTCCAGCACCTCACTCTCAACTCTAATTTCCAGCATCGGCAGTCCTCACTTTCACCTAGATATCCCAACCAGTACGTGGCCTATATTCCTCTGAACCCTTCCTATTCATATACCCATCCAGATGCCTTTTAAATATTGTAATTGTACCAGCCTCCACCACTTCCTCTGGCAGCACATTCCATACACGCACCAGCCTCTGTGTGAAAAAGTTGCCTCTTCAGCATGGGGCCCAATTGCATCATCACAGAGACACTCTGCTCTGAGCAACTAACTCACCAAGCACACAGTCATTTCTCTGGAAACACAGGAACAGGAAGAGGCCATTCAGCCCCTTAAGCCTGGTCCACCAATCAATGGGACCATGGCAGATCCTAACATCCTAAACAAAATAAACTATTATGTGGAGATGCCGGTGTTGGACTGAGGTGGACAAAGTCAGAAGTCACACGACACCAGGTTATAGTCCAACAGGTTTATGTGAAATCACAAGCTTTCAGAGTGTAGCCCCTTCATCAAGCAAGAGGGAAACACATAGAACACAGCACTTATAGGCACAGAGAGATCAAGGGCACAGAGATCAAATGATCATGCAAATGGTGTGAGTGGAGTGTTGAATAATTAGTCTCTGCAGGTGACCGAGGGTGTTAGACGGTGTTGAGTAAACTGTCAACAGCTGAAAAACAAGCAAAGGGATGATTTATAATCTGATTAAATGAGGCAGAGAGATAATTACAAAAAATTTAAAAATAAGGTGGTGCCGGAAACAGACCAAATGACTAGAGTAACATGGAACACAAACTGAAGCTGCTGGAAAAGCTCAACAGGTCTGGCAGCATCTGTGACGAAAATCCAGAGGAAAGGGTCACCGGACCTGAAAGATTAACTCTGATTCTAATTAACAGATGCCATCAGACCTGCTGCGTCCCCCCAGCAACGCCTGCCCCTGATTTACAACATCCACAGTTTGTATTTGACAAGAATAAACACGATGAGTAGAAGAGTCACATGCTGAGGGTTGAACCAAAGTAACAAGTAATCCAAAACTGTACAGCCAATTAAAGGTAAACAGATCATAGCAAGATATCGAGGTGCTGGTGCCAAAACAGGATAGCAAGGAAGATGTTACCAAAGCAGAACAGTGTGGTGAGGTCACATGTAGTGTGACATGAACCCAAGGTCATGGTTGAGTCCACATCTATGGGTATGGAACTTGGCTATCAGTTTCTGCTCACTGATTCTGCGTTGTCGTGTCTCTCGAAGGCCACCTTGGAGGACACTTACCCAAAGATTGGAGGCTGAATGTCCTAAACTGTTGAAGTGTTCCCCAACTAGGAGGGAACATTCCTGTCTGGTGATTGTTGTGAATTCACCTGTGTGAGTTCTGACTTTGTCCAAATAAATGAGTTAGGGAACTGGAACTGGAGCTGGATGAGCTGAGGATTATTCAAGAGGCTGAGAGGGTGATCGATAGAAGCTACAGGGACATAGTTACGCCAGAGAACAGAGGTAGCTGGGTAACAGTTAGAGGTGGAAAGGGGAAGAAGCAGGCAGTGCAGGGTTCCCCTGTGGTCGTTCCCCTAAAAAATAAGTATGCAGCTTTGGAAACTGTTGGGGGGGACAGCCTTGCAGGTGTAAGCTGCAGTGAAGGGGTCTGTGGCTCTGAGATTCAGAAGGGAAAGGGGGAGAAGAGGAGAGCGCTAGTTATAGGGGACTCTCTAGTTAGAGGGACGGACAGGCGGTTCTGTGGACATGAGCGAGACTCTCGGCTGGTTTGTTGCCTCCCGGGTGCTAGGGTCCGAGACGTCTCGGACCGTGTCTTCAGAATCCTTAAGGGGGAGGGTGTGCAGCCAGAAGTCGTGGTACACATTGGCACCAATGACATAGGTAGGAAGAGGGGTGGGGAGGTCATTCAAGAGCTCAAGGAGTTAGGCTGGAAGCTAAAAGCTAGGACAGACAGAGTCGTCATCTCTGGGTTGTTGCCGGTGCCACGTGACAGAGAGGCAAAGAATAGGGAGAGAGTGCAGTTGAACACGTGGCTGCAAGGATGGTGTAGGAGGGAGGGCTTCAGATATTTGGACAATTGGACTGCATTCTGGGGAAGGTGGGACCTGTATAAACAGGACGGGTTGCACCTGAACCAGAAGGGCACCAATATCCTGGGGGGTAGGTTTGCTAGCACTCTTCGGGGGGGTTTAAACTAATTTGGCAGGGGGATGGGATCCGGACTTGTAGTCCAGCAAGTAAGCTAGCTGTGTGTCAGGATGTCCAAGACTGTAGGGAGGCTGTGGAGAAGGTAGCACTGACAGGGACTACTTGCGGACACAGAGATGGGCTCAAGTGCGTATACTTCAATGCAAGGAGTATCAGAAATAAGGTGGGTGAACTTAAGGCGTGGATCGGTACCTGGGACTACGATGTTGTGGCCATCACGGAAACATGGATAGATGAGGGACAGGAATGGCTGTTGGAGGTTCCTGGTTACAGATGTTTCAGTAAGATTAGGGAGGGTGGTAAAAAAGGAGGGGGGGTGGCATTGCTAATTAGAAATGGTATAACGGCTACAGAAAGGAAGTTTGAGGGGGATCTGCCTCTGGAGGTAGTATGGGCTGAAGTCAGAAATAGGAAAGGTGCAGTCACCTTGTTGGGTGTTTATTATAGGCCCCCCAATAGCAGCAGAGATGTGGAGAAACAGATTGGGAAACAGATTTTGGAAAGGTGCAGAAGCCACAGGGTCGTAGTCATGGGCGACTTCAACTTCCCAAATATTGATTGGAAGCTCTTTCGATCAAGTAGATTGGATGGGGCGGTGTTTGTGCAGTGTGTCCAGGAAGCTTTTCTAACGCAGTATGTAGATTGTCCAACCAGAGGGGAGGCCATATTGGATTTGGTACTCGGTAACGAACCGGGACAAGTGGTGGGCTTGTTGGTGGGTGAACATTTTGGTGATGGCGACCACAATTCTGTGACTTTCACCTTGGTTATGGAGAGAGATAGGTGCGCACAACAAGGTAGATTTTACAATTGGGGGAAGGGAAATTACGATGCTGTAAGACAGGATTTGAGGACCATACGTTGGGAGCATAGGCTGTTAGGGAAGGATGTGGTGGAAATGTGGGACTTTTTCAAGGAGCAGATACGACGTGTCCTTGATATGTATGTACCGATCAGGCAGGAAAGAAATGGTCGTGTGAGGGAGCCTTGGTTGACGAGGGAGGTTGAATGTCTAGTAAAGAGGAAGAAGGAGGCTTACATAAGGTTGAGGAAACAAGGTTCAGACAGAGCAGTGGAGGGATACAGGATAGCCAGAAGGGACCTGAAGAAAGGGATTAGGAGAGCTAAGAGAGGGCATGAAAAATCCCTGGCGGATAGGATCAAGGATAACCCCAAGGCATTCTATGCATATGTGAGAAACCTGAGAATGACGAGAACGAGGGTAGGTCCGATCAAGGACAGTGGTGGGAGACTGTGTATTGAGTCGGAAGAGATAGGAGAGGTCTTGAACAAGTACTTCTCTTCAGTATTTACGAACGAGAGGGACCGTATTGTTGAAGAGGAGAGTGTGAAACGGACTGATAAGCGAGAAGAGATACCTGTTAGGAAGGAAGATGTGTTGGACATTTTGAACAACTTGAGGATAGACAAGTCCCCCGGGCCTGACGGGATATATCCTAGGATTATGTGGGAAGCAAGAGAGGAAATTGCAGTACCGTTGGCAATGATCTTCTCGTCTTCACTGGCAACTGGGGTGGTACTAGGGGACTGGAGAGTAGCGAATGTTGTGCCCCTGTTCAAAAAAGGGAATAGGGATAACCCCGGGAATTACAGGCCAGTTAGTCTTACTTCTGTGGCAGGCAAAGTAATGGAAAGGGTACTGAGGGATAGGATTTACGAGTATCTGGAAAGACACTGCTTGATTAGGGACAGCCAGCACGGATTTGTGAAGGGTAGGTCTTGCCTTACAAGTCTTATTGAATTCTTCGAGGAGGTGACCAAGCATGTGGATGAGGGTAGAGCAGTGGATGTAGTGTACATGGATTTTAGTAAGGCATTTGATAAGGTTCCCCATGGTAGGCTTATGCGGAAAGTCAGGAGGCATGGGATAGAGGGAAATTTGGCCAATTGGATAGAAAACTGGCTAACCGGTAGAAGTCAGAGAGTGGTGGTAGATGGTAAATATTCAGCATGGAGGCCAGTTACAAGTGGAGTTCCGCAGGGATCAGTTCTGGGTCCTCTGCTGTTTGTAATTTTTATTAATGACTTAGAGGAGGGAGTCGAAGGGTGGGTCAGTAAATTTGCAGATGATACAAAGATAGGTGGAGTTGTGGACAGTGAGGAGGGCTGTTGTCGGCTGCAGAGGGACTTAGATAGGATGCAGAGCTGGGCTGAGGAGTGGCAGATGGAGTTCAACCCTGCCAAGTGTGAGGTTGTCCATTTTGGAAGAACAAATAAGAATGCGGAATACAGGGTTAATGGTAGGGTTCTTGGTCAGGTGGAGGAACAGAGGGATCTTGGGGTCTATGTACATAGATCTTTGAAGGTTGCCACTCAGGTGGATAGAGTTTGTAAGAAGGCCTATGGAGTATTATCGTTCATTAGCAGAGGGATTGAATTCAAGAGTCGTGAGGTGATGTTGCAGCTGTACAGGACTTTGGTTAGGCCACATTTGGAGTACTGTGTGCAGTTCTGGTCGCCTCACTTTAGGAAAGATGTGGAAGCTTTGGAGAGGGTGCAGAGAAGATTTACCAGGATGTTGCCTGGAATGGAGAGTAGGTCGTACGAGGATAGGTTGAGAGTTCTCGGCCTTTTCTCGTTGGAACGGCGAAGGATGAGGGGTGACTTGATAGAGGTTTATAAGATGATCAGCGGAATAGATAGAGTAGACAGTCAGAAACTTTTTCCCCGGGTACAACAGAGTGTTACAAGGGGACATAAATTTAAGGTGAAGGGTGGAAGGTATAGGGGAGATGTCAGGGGTGGGTTCTTTACCCAGAGACTGGTGGGGGCATGGAATGCGCTGCCCGAGGGAGTGGTAGAGTCAGATTCATTGGCGACCTTTAAGCGGCATTTGGATAGGTACATGGATGGGTGCTTAATCTAGGATAGAAGTTCGGCACAACATCGTGGGCCGAAGGGCCTGTTCTGTGCTGTATTGTTCTATGTTCTATGTTCTAACTACTGAACTCATTTTTTGGTCTTCACTCGCAACACCATTTTTGGGAAAGGAAGTTATAGATTTCCAAGACCCTTTGTGCGCTGAAGTGCATCCTGACATTACCCTGAATGGCCTCCCTGGGAGAGTCAGTTTGTAGACTCTCACATGAAAAGACAATCTTTCTGGCTCTCTGTCACTCTTTTAACTCATTCATTCATCTTAATCACCTTAAAATTATCATTTATGTATGTGCCATTCTTGTAGTGCACTGGCAGTGTCCATACCTCTGAGCCAGGAGGCCTGTGTTCACCTCCCACCTTCTGGAGAAGTGAATAATGACATCACTGAACAGGCCGACTGAAAAGTGTCTGTTGTTTTGGTAACACACACATATCTGCTGCATTTCACCAATATTTCTAGCTGCAGTGAACAATGTGATCATGAATCGGGTAACATAGTACAAGGGATAGACATCGGCCAGGAATTTAACTCTCATCGTTGTAATATGGTGGTGGGATCCACCTGAGCAGGCAGATGGGGCCTCAGTTTAACATCTCACCTAAAAGGCTGTGCCTCCAATAGCACACTGCTCCTGCAGTACTGCAGTCTGGAACTCCATATCCACACCTTGGGGTGAGAGTTGAACCCGGAGCCTTGTAACTCAGAGGTGTTAGTGCTACCAACTGAGCCACAGCTGACATCTATGCTTGAATCATTTCTTGTGACAATATAGTCATATAAACTCTTCCCTACAGTTAGGCTTCATTCTGTCAAGTATGATCCTCAGCTAAGATGCTGAGTGAGTGGTCTCTGCCCTGGCCTCTCCTAAACCATGCCCAGAAAAGTCAGAGCACCATTCCATCGGTTGGGGATGGTCAACGATATCATTTGCTGGACTGTTAGATTAGATTAGATTACTTACAGTGGGGAAACAGGTCCTTCGGCCCAACAAGTCCACACTGACCCTCCGAAGAGCAACCCACCCAGACCCATTTAGCATGGCCAATTCACCTAACCTGCACATCTTTGGACTGTGGGAGGAAACTGGAGCACCCGGAGGTAACCCATGCAGACACGGGGAGAATGTGCAAACTCCATACAGAGAATCACCTGAGGTGGGAATTGAACCCGGGTCTCTGGTGCTGTGAGGCAGCAATGCTAACCACTGCACCACCATGCTGCCTAGAGCCAGCTCATGTTCTGGGAACCTGGATTTGAATCCTGCCATGACAGATGGTCGAATTTGAATTAGATTAAAATCTGGAATTAAGAGTCTCATAGTGATCATGAATCCATTGTCAGGGGAAGAAACCCATCTGGTTCAGTAATGTCCTTTAGGGAAGGAAACTGCCATCTTTACCTGGTCTGGCCTATACGTGACTCCAGACCCACAGCAATGTGGTTGGCTTTTAACTGCCCGCTGGGTAATTAGGGGTAGGCAATAAATGCTGGCATAGACAGTGATGCTCACATCCTCTGAATGATTTTGTTTAAAAAAAAATTAACTGCGGGATGTTCCAAAGTGATGTATAGCCAATGAGGTACTTTTGAAATGGGGTCACTGTTGTGACAGAGGGAATGCAGCAGGCAAATTGGGCACAGCATGCTCCTACAGACAGCAATGAGACAAATGCTGGGATAATTTGATATTGGCTGAGGGATAAACATCGGCAAAGACAACAAGGAGAATTCCCTTGCTCCTCTCTGATACAGAGCTGTGTTGTATACTCAGCAATGAGGGTTGTGATTTGACATATCTTACAAAAGATGGCACTTTTCACAATGCCACACTCCCTTGGCATTGCAATGGGACAATCAGCCAAGAATTTGTACTTCATTCACTGGAGAGAGTCTAGAACCTGCAACTTCCTCTCACATGGGGGTATGAATACTGTTAACTGCACGATGGCTGACACTTAATGAAAATAAATAATGCCACAATCTGACTAAACTCCTGGGCCAAAATAACTATTGTTAACCTTATTTCTCCTGTTTGCCTTATTCCTCCTTGTTAAAGCTGGCTCCTTGTTTAGCGTTTCATGAACACCACTGATCATTCTCTTGCTCTGTCCCTCTCACTCAAAGTCTTTCAGACTAGCTGACCCTTCAAGGCTTTCAACATGGAGTATTAAGGCCAGGTACGGCATTCAGATGATGCAGGATTGCACAATCTGTTGGAGTACTTGAAACATGGTGTAAGCCATCTAATTTAGTCCCAATTCTGTTTTTGTTTGTACAAGACCTTGAATTGAAATTATTTATAGTTAAACAACAAAATACACAGCAACTTGGAAAGTTAGAATATCTCTGCTATGCAACCTATGAACTCTACAGCACTACTACTGGCAGGAGGGTGTAATTACAGTGTGACAAGTTTACATAGGCAATTCCCAATTATAAACGTTGACATAAGGATTTGGAATGATCATATCTAGCTGTTTTGTGTAAAATGGACAGTCTCACAGCAGAAAGATGATAGAACATTGCAGCTGAGATGTACTCAAGTTATACACGAGTGGGGTCGGGTGGACAGTGAAGAAAGGGAAGGTGGTGTTGCCACTAAGGCAAAATCTCCAAAAGTAGATCTCATCCTTTGTAGACAGTGGTCACGAGAAAGTTGTAAATGAGACATTTTTGGGACTCAAGACAGATTGATAAGTGAAATCCTGCTTGGCTCTGATTAGAGCACATTCTCTGAACACATACATTTTTGTCAGCAAACACAAGGATACATGGTGTTACAGAAGTAGATAAAAGGGCACTTTTATTTCAGACAGTTTCAGGCCTTCACTAACCCAGATCAGCCATGGAAAGTTTCAGAAGAAGCACACATTGTTTTGAAGGGAGGCTGGCGGGGGGTGGCGGGGGTGCAGGTTTAGGTGGTGTGGAGGAAGGGGTCAGGTTGAAACTTCAAAGGGAGAGATCTACACTGTACTGTTACAGAGTCATAGAATCACACAGCATGGAAATAGATCGTTCGGTCCAACCAGTCCATGCCGAACAAAATCCTCAACTAAACTAGTCCCACCTGCTTGCTCCTGGCCCATATCTTGTGTAACTCTGAACACTGGGGTGTCTAGGAAATTAAACATTTAATTCTTGCTTTAATTTTAACAGAGGGTTGATCATTATTGAGGATAATGATGAATTCTTCTAATTCTGTCTCTGGGTGAGTCCAAACTCCCAGCTGTCAACACATATCTACAGAAGATATTGCTAATATGTGAATATTTCTCCTAATGAAGGAGTTAATGAGAATTAAACATGAGTCCAGAAAATCAAACAGTTGACCTGGAGTAAAGAAGGTGCCTCAATAAGAAACATTATTCCAGCCTTTGCTGTATGACACAATGGAGTTCTGATAGTCTCTGTCTCTGGGTGTTCAGGAGCAAATTCAAAGGCCTGCATCCTCTCCAGGTCACACTGCAAGGCCATGTTCATAGAATCCCTACAATGCAGAAAGAGGCCATTTGGCCCATTCCAAAGAGCATCACTCCCACCGCATCCCCATAGGCCCACATGGGTTTTTTTTGTATTATGGCTAGTCCACTTTACTGGCACACACTGTAGGACAGGCTATGTAAGTCAACACTTTTCATTCTACCACAGTAATAAGTCAAATCAATCCATCTAACTTGCACACAGAGTCATACAGCATGGAATCAGACCTATCGGTCTAACCAGACCATGCCAAAAATAACCTTAAACTAAACCAAAAGAGAAAATGCTGGAAAATCTCAGCAGGTCTGGCAGCATCTGTAAGAGCTGACGTTTTGCGTCTAACTGACCCTTTGATAAACAGTTAGACTCGAAACGTCAGCTCTTTTCTCTCTTTACAGATGCTGCCAGACCTGCTGAGACTTTCCAGCATTTTCTCTTTTGGTTTCAGATTCCAGCATCCGCAGTAATTTGCTTTTATCCAAACTAAACCTGCCTGCTCCTAGCCCACATCCCTTCAAACATTTCCTTTTCATGTACTGATCCAAATGTCTTTTAAACGTTGCAGTTGTACCCACATCCATCACTTTCTCAGGAAGTTCATTCCAAAAGCAAACCACCCTCTTTGTAAAAAAAAAGCCTCTTATATATTTTTTAAAATCTCCCCTCTCACCTTAAAAATGCACCCCTTAGTCTTGAAATACACCATCCTAGGGAAAAGATAATTATTATTAAGGAGACCCATGCAGACACAGGGAGAATATGTAGACCCCATACAGACCGTTACCCAAGGCTGGAATCAAAGCGAGGTTCCTTGGCACCGTGAGACAGCAGTGCTAACCACCATGCAGCAACACAAAATAATAGGATGTTGATAGGGAGGGGATATGAGAGGAAGGATAATTCCTGGTTTTCTTAAAAAGAAACAATTGCATTTACATAGCATCTTTCATGACTACGGGATGTCCCAAAGTACTTTATCGCCAATGATGTACATTTTGAAATGTAGTCCCTGTTGTAACATTGGATCAGCAGCACAGACTGTGCACAGTGGGATAAGTGACAAAAACCATCTGATTTTTGGCGATATTGGCTAAGCGATAAATGTTGCCCGGCTTGTAAGGGCCATTTAAATAAAACAAGGAACTGCCGATACTGGAAATCTAAAACAAAAACAGAAATTGCTGGAGAAACTCAGCAGGTCTGGCAGCATCTCATAGAATCCCTACAGCGTGAAGAGAGACAATTCAACCCGGCAAGTCCTGTACTGACCCTCTGAAAAGCATTCCATCCAGACCCAGCACACACCTCCTCACTTCACAGTTCCCAAGGCCAATCCACCTAACCTGCACATCTTTAGACTGTGGGAGGAAACCCACACGGACACAAGGACTATGTGCAAGCTCCACCAGACAGTCACCTAAGACTGAAATCAAACCTGAGTCCCCGGTGCTGTGAGGCCGCAGTGCTAACCACTGAGTGCTGCCCAGTTGGGTAGTGAGAGAGCAGAGTTGACCTTTCAGGTCCTTCTTACTGTGGATGTTGCCACACCTGCTGAGTTTCTCCAACAACTTCTGTTGTCGTTGTTGTGTAAGGGACATTTCCCTGACTGGCCTCTAAGATAGTTTTGTGGAACCTCCTATATCCATCTCCAGGTCTTCGATTGTTGCCACCTTCAAGCTGTACCACCTCAGTGAGTGTAGATGTGCTCAGGCACCAGTCTACACACTCTAGGTGTCTTGAATAGGGGATGAACCCATGACCTGTGAACCCAGAGGTCATAAAGCCACTGCTGATACTCTCCACTGATGTCCCAGCTGATGGCTTAGATGGATTCAGAGGCAGCTTTGTACAATAGAACAATGCAGTGAGTGACTGACAGCACACACCTGAATAACCAGAGCAGTTTGTATAAAACTGCCTTACAAAAACAATCTAACAATGGTGGTCATTTTACACTTCTGAACGTTTAGCAGTAAGCAAGAGGATGACAGGTTTAACTTTCAGGGTGAACTCAAACACTGTGACGGCAAGAATGCAAAGTTGACAACCCTGTGGTATTAATGCTGGACTGTTAATCCAAAGACCCAGCTCATGTTTCAGGGACCCAGTTCAATTCCCATAGGTTCTGGAATTTGAATTCAATAAAAAATCTGGAATTAAGAGTCCAGTGATGAGGATGTCACCATTGTTAATTGTCAGAAAATATTTATTTGTCAGGAATCTGCCATCCTTACCTGGTCTGGCTGACATGTGACTCCAGCCAACAATCACTGTTGCCCTCTGGGTAATTAGGGATAGGCAATAAATGCTGGCCTAATCAGTGACACCCTCATCCAATGAAATTAATTAATTATACCAATCTACTGAAAGGCTTTAACATAACATATCTTGGCTGGATGTCTCAGACATTATGCTAGAGACCTGTTAGTGATATCCAGATCATGGGAGAAATGGAAAGTTGGTGAAATAGGCAGTCGGCTCATTCTGAGTTGACCAAAAGCATTCAGGACCTAGACATTAGCTGCAGAACAAAATCTGCCTTGATCACCTTTAATTTAGGACCATGAGAGCAGGCCATTCGGCCCCTCTGAGCAGGCTCCATCATTCAACTAGATCCTACCTAATCCTCTCCCTCAACACTACATTTCCCGACCAGTTCGAATGCCTCCCTGTGCACTGTGAAAATGCAGCTACCACCTTACTCCACGTCACTTCCTATCTAAACCAGCACACACTTCAGAACAGGTCTCCAAAATCAGACTGAGCCTTGCGATGACAGCACAAACCTGGAACTGTGGGCGGATACTAAAACATTCCTGGGACTCCCTACAAATATTAAAACTCTTCTAGGACACCCCAATAAACACTGACCCACTCCTGGGACCCCCCAATAAACACTGACACACAACTGGGACCCCCCCAATAAACACTGACCCACACCTGGGACACCCCAATAAACATTGACCCACACCTGGGACCCCCCCAATAAACACAGACACACACCTGGGACACCCCAATAAACACTGATCCACACCTGGGACATCCCAATAAACATTGACCCACACCTGGGACCCCCGCAATAAACACAGACACACACCTGGGACACCCCAATAAACACCAACACACACCTGGGACCCTCCCAATAAACACTGGCCCACACCTGGGACCCCCCAATAAACACAGACACACACCTGGGATACCCCAATAAACACTGACCCACACGTGGGACCCCCCAATAAACGCAGACACACACCTGGGATACCCCAATAAACATTGACCCACTCCTGGGATCCCCCAGTAAACACTGACCCATGCCTGGGACCCCCCAATAAACACTGACCCACACCTGGGACTCCCCAATAAACACAGACACACACCTTGGACCCCCCAATAAACACTGACACACACCTGGGACTCGCCAATAAACACTGACACACAACTGGGACACCCCAGTAAACACTGGCCCACACCTGGGACCCTCCCAATAAACACAGACACACACCTGGGACCCCCCAATAAACACAGACACACACCTGGGACACCCCAATAAACACTGACACATACCTGGGACCCTCCCAATAAACACTGACACACACCTGGGACCCCCCATTAAACACTGACCCACACCTGGGACCCCCCATTAAACACTGACCCACACCTGGGATCCTCCCAATAAACACTGACACACACCTGGGACCCTCCCAATAAACACTGACACACACCTGGGACCCTCCCAATAAACACTGACACACACCTGGGACACCCCAATAAACACTGACCCACACCTGGGATCCTCCCAATAAACACTGACACACACCTGGGACCCTCCCAATAAACACTGACACACACCTGGGACCCTCCCAATAAACACTGACACACACCTGGGACACCCCAATAAACACTGACCCACACCTGGGACCCTCCCAATAAACACTGACACACACCTGGGACCCATGTGTAAACACTGACACACTCCTGGCACCCTCATGTAAATACCAACACACCCCGGGACCATTGTGTAAGCACTGACACACTGCTGGGTCCCTTGTGTAAGCACTGACACACTCCTGGGACCCTGCTGGACACACTTTCCTCATTCCTGAAGAAGAGCTGATGTCCTAAACGTCGATTCTCCTGCTCCTTGGATGCTGCCTGACCTGCTGCGCTTTTCCAGCAACACATTTTCAGCTCTGATCTCCAGCATCTGCAGTCCTCACTTTCTCCCTCGTGTAAACACCAACACACCCCGGGACCATCGTGTAAACACTGACACATTCCTGGGACTTTTGTGTAAACATCAACATATTCCCAGGGCCCCCGTGTAAACACCGACACAACCCGGAATCCTCATGTAAACACTGACACACTCTGGGTCCCTTGTGTAAACACTGACACACCCCAGGACCCCTGTGTAAACACCGACACACTCCTGGGACTCCTGTGTAAACACCGACACAACCTGGAACCCTCGTGTAAACACCGACACACTCCTGGGACTCCCGTGTAAACACCGTCACACTCCTGGGACCTGTGTAAACACCAACACACTCCTGGGACCCTCGTGTAAACACCGACACACCCCGGGTCCCTCGTGTAAACACTGACACACTCCTGGGACCCCCGTGTAAACACCTACACATTCCTGGGACCCTGGTGTAAACACCGACACACTCCTGCGACCCCCGTGTCAACACCGATGCACTCATGGGACCAAGTGTAAACACCGACACACCCCGGGACCCTCGTGTAAACACCAACACACTCCTGGGACTCTTGTGTAAACACCAAAACACTGCTGGGACCCTCGTGTAAACACCAACACACTCCTGGGATCCGCGTGTAAACACCAACACACTGCAGGGACCCTGGTGTAAACACCAACACACTGCAGGGACCCTGGTGTAAACACCAACACACTCCTGGGACTCTCGTGTAAACACCAAAACACTGCTGGGACCCTCGTGTAAACACCAACACACTCCTGGGATCCGCGTGTAAACACCAACACACTGCTGGGACCCTGGTGTAAACACCGACACACTCCTGGGACCCCGCCTGTGTTAAAAGCCCTCAGGGAACAGGCCCGGATGCGATCTCAGCTTTCTGAGATCACCTACAAGTATTCCCATCTTCCTGGGCTTATTGTTCACATTCTCTGAAACCTCTTGCATATTACAGCACAGTCCTGGAAATCCCTCTGTATCGTGAGTGCAATTCGGGACCCTCTATAAATATTAACATTTCCACAAATGTCGATGTCCACCTGGGCAGCTACCCAAAGGAAACGTTAACATCGCAAAAAAAAAACTTTTAATTAAACAAACACAGCAAATTTCCATAGCCAGCTGCAAAGCCTCTCTGCAGAGGTCTGCTGACCCTAAAAGCCTCAAGTTATCCCTTGAGAGACCAGGCAGCATCTAGTCCTTCCTGCCTGACATTTATGAGCTCAACATTTGGCCTACAATTGCCAGGCTGATGCATGCAAAGTTTTTAATGCCTAAATTAAGCATGTTAGAAAAAAGAAAGTGATAAATAATATATTCACCTGAACCAGCTGCTACAAAAAAGCTGAACGACAAGCACAGATATATACGTCATGAATATTTTATTTAAAAAAGGCTCCATTCAGCAGTTTTCATTCCGTGGAACTTAATTTCGACCTCTCTTAATTTTGGTGGAGGAACAACTTGCATTTACATAGCACCGTTCACCACCTCAGGCAATCCTTAAGTGCTTCACATCCAATGAAATGCCCTTTGAAGTGTCGTCGCTCTCATACCCGCAGGAATTGTAGCAGCCAAAGTGCGCACAGCAAGATCCCAAAACCAGCAGCGTGATATTGACCGAATGATCCGTTTCTTATTCCACCGTGACAGCGACTGTGGAATAAATATTGGCCAGAGCCCCCCACTCCTGCTCTGCTTCACCATAAGTATTTGTGATTCCAAAGTGGTCTTTGATCACAGGCAGACTGCTATCCCGAGAATCAGATTAAGCACCGACTGACAGCTGGGAATAATTTTGGATCAAATTAGGATGAGATTAACAATTTTACTGACGTCTTTGATGACAGTAAAATTAAATGTTGGCCACATAATGATTTTGTTTTTGTTGAATTTACAAGTTCAAAAGAGCACGTCGGTCTAAACTGTTGATTTGAACCTAAAAATAAAACTTCTGCAAAGTGCAAACAGTCTCAGCAGAATTAGCCATAATTTCTGTTTGTCAGGTGTGTGTGTGTGAGGTGGTAAGTATCAGTGAGGCTGGTTCAACAATGAATGGCTGGCTTGGGGCCACAGCACATGATGTAATGGTCTATCAAAGGTACAGTCAGCTGCTGAACTTTCAGCTGGAATTAACCCCCGAAATGCAGGATGCGTGACCCACATGCTAGATGAGGCAAAAACTAAGGATTAGTCTCCTTAGCACCTCCAGGTCTGAGAGAATAGAATCTCTAAAGTGTGGAAGCAGCTCATTAAGTCCACACCACCCTCTCAAAGGGCATCCCACCCAATAACCCTGCATTTCCCATGGCTAATCCACCTAACCTACACGTTTTTAGACATTAGGAGGAAACCCACACAGACACAGGGAGAACATTCAAACTCCACACAGGCAGTCACCCAAGGGTGGAATCGAACCCTGACACTGTGAGGCAGTGGTGCCAACCACTGAGCCACTGTGCCATGATGCCTGCTTAATGTTGCCCAACAGGAGCTCCCTGTAGAAACTTGTGCATGACTATGGCTGTTGGGAGAGAAAATAAGCCTCGCATTTATGTAGAACCTGGCACAACCGCACCAAGTGCCAAAAATGTTTTGCAGCCAAACAAGCTCAGTTTAAAGTGTAGCCGCACGTTGCAAGGAACAGCACAACTAATTTGTGCAGAGCAGCCTCCTACGCACAGCAAGGCAATGAATTAGCAGATAATCTGTTCTTTCCATGTGGTTGACTGAAGGATAATTATTGGCCAGGGCACCAGGGAGAACTCCTCTGCCAGTCTTCAAAATAGTGCTTATCCACCTAAGTGAGGCCTTGGTTTAGCATCTTCTCTGGAAGATAGCGTCTCCAGCACTGCAGCATTCCCCCAGGGGGGGTGCTGAAGGAGTGCAGTCAGCCTGCAGCCCGTGCTCAGATCTAATCGCTGCAGACGAACCTGAACCCAAAACCTTTGAAGAGAGTGCAATACACTGGGTCACAGCTGACCCAAAAAATGCCAGGCATGCAGCGAGGATTGGTGGAAGTAAAATTTTCACTGCAGCAAACTGTTACCTTCTAATATTCCACACTATTGTTCTGTGCAATTTATGCTCACTGTCAGCCAGGTTGGGATGGACAAACTCAACTCACTTTATAGCTAGTCAACTTTGAGAGTAGTGCAGACTGTTTTAATTAATGATTACATATATGTACCACATATACATTACATAACGCATTGCCTTAAATAATACATTCTGTAATAGCAAGCAATGAGCCACTAATGACTACTAAATTATTTTTTCTTTCCCAATAAGGCTTCTTAGTAATCCTTTGTTGAAGTGTCAAAGCTTACTGCCTGCATAAGACTGCACCTTCTTTTCTGTTTCGTGTTTGTTAAACTAATGAGCTCCTGCGGAAGAAAAATAGAATAAAAGTCAAGTTGAATAATATCCTGAGGTGTATCTGCATAGATTACGATGATTCCATCTCCTGCTCTATATATTTACTGAATTTAATTTTTGGGGAGGTGGCAGTAATGTGTTTGACCATGGAGTCTATTTCCAGACTGGATGGAGGAAATAACTGGCCCTGGTTTCAATATCAACTTGCATTTATATAGTACCTTTAACACAGCCAGACTGAAACACACAAGGAGGCATTATGACTTGTGATTACATATCTGGTTGAAGAGGTATGTTTTAATGTTCACAGATCCACATTGGCTCCCAGTTAATCAGAATCTAGGTTTTAAAATTCTCAAGCTTGTTTGCAAACTCCTCTGTGGCCTCACTTTTTCCATTAAGTCTGACAAATCTTTGTAATATCTGAGTTCCACTGTTATTTGAGCTTCAATGGTCAGCATCCCCAACCTCACCCACCTCACCACGCATTCAGCTGCCAGGAACTTCTGCTCTGAACACCCACTCCTCAGTGTCTCTACCTCCCTGGTCACTTTCCTCTTTGACCACATATTTTGAAAATCTGCTAAAATACCTCTTTGTGTTTTTAGGGAGACAATTCTGGGGTCTACACTGGAGCTCAAGAGATGATCAAGAAGTCGAAATCAGAGAATCCCAGAGTGGGGTCTGTGGGGTTTGAAATATATCTGGTCAGGTTTTCCACTCCCTGCTAGGAAACTGCTCCTGAATGGTGTTCGGTGGGGGGGACAGTCAGGGGGTGACTGTGGGTGGAAGAAGGCCCTCTGCTGCCCCCCCCCCCCCAACCCCGCCACCTCTCTCTCTCAGCCTGACACTTAGCCCTTTCACTTGCTAGTGAATAAGGACATGCAGGAGGAAGGCAAGCGAGGAAGATGTTTTCTTTATTGCAAAAATATACTTTATTCATTAAAAAAAAATCAATTATGTACATACACCGGTCCTAAAGCAGTTCTGTACCGTCTTTACATCTCAAGAAAAATTAACTTTGGGTCTGACTTCCTCTGCTGTTATAAAGGCTAAAGTTATTTCTTGCTTCTGCAAGACACTATTCATATACACTTGAGGTAACAAGAGGGTCTAACAACTGAACGGACCCCATTGTACTTTGGCAGAACGATCTTAGAAGGTGGTCTTTCCCCTGTATGGGAGTGACCTCATAGAGGTTTGTAAAATCATGAGGGGCATGGATAGGATAAATAGACATGGTCTTTTCCCTGGGGTGGGGGAGTCGAGAACTAGAGGGTGACGAATGATATAAAAGGGATCTGAGGAGCAACCTTTTCACGTTGGGGGTAGTGCATGTATGGAATGAGCTGCCAGAAGAAGTGGTGGAGTCTGGTACAATTACAACATTTAAAAGGCATCCAGATGGGTATACGAATAAAAAGGGTTCGGAGGGATATTGGCCAAGTGCTGACAAATGGAACTAGATTAATTTAGGATATCTGGTCAGCAAGGACGAGTTAGAAAGAAGGGTCTGTTTCTGTGCTGTACGACTCTATGACACTATGACCTAGAACAGTACAGCACAGGAACAGATCTTTTCATATGTCTGTCTTAGATGCCTCTGAAACATTACTATCATATTGTCTTCTACCACCTTCCCAGGCAGCACATTCCAGGATCTTACCACCTTTTGTATAAACAGCATGCCTTGCACATCTCCTTTAAACTTTCCCCCTTTCAAAACCTATGCCCCTAATGATTTGACATTTCAACCCGGGGAAACAGACTCTGACTATCCACCCTATCCAAACCTCTCACAATTTTATTTGTCACCCCTCAGCCTCCAAAGCTGCAGCGAAGTGTGTTCAATCTCTCCTTATTACAGCATCCTGGTAAACCTCTTTTGCACCCTGTCCATAACCTCCACATCCTTCCATAAGTGGTGTCCAGAACGTACACAATACTCCAAACGTGCCTCACTAAAGTTTTATACAGATCCAACATGACTTGCCAACTTTTATACTCAATGCCGCCAACCAATGAAGGCAAGCACGCCATATGCCTTCTTTACCAACTTGTCCATTTGTGTTACCGCTATTAGGGAGCTATGGACTTGTACCCCAAGATACCTCTGTATACCAATACTCCTCAGTTTCCTGCCATTTATTGTATACTTTCTTCCTGCATTATCTACCAAAATGCATTACCTCAGACTTCTCCAGGTTAAACTTCATTTGTCATTTCTTTCCCACACTCTGACTATTGCTAGGAGGCCTGTGCAAACTCCCATCAGGGTCTTTCTCTTTTGCAGTTCCTCAGCTCTACCCACATAGATTCTACACCTTCTGTCTCTATATCACTTTTGCGATTGATTTAATTTCATTTCTTACTAACAGTGCAACCCCACTCCCACTGCCCATCTGCCTGTCCTTTCGATAAGACACATATTCTTGGATATTTATTTCCCAGTCCTGATTCCCTTGCAGCCACATCTCGGTGATACCCACAACATTGCACCTGCCAATTTCAATCAGTGCCACAAGTTCCTTTCCATTGTTTGGTATATTGTGTGTTTTCAGTGCAACACCTGCGTTGTTTAACCCCTTCCTCGTGGTTATCCCCTTTTCTGCAGTGCCTGAAAGTTAGATTTCTGACCCTTTCCATACTCTCTGTTCCAGTACCTGCTCTGGAAACTTTAATTTCTGCTGAGACCTCTCCTCCCTTTTATTTTCTCCATAATCTTTCGTGCAAATGAATCCCCCTCCCCAATCACCATTTAGTTTAAAGTCCTATTCACAGCCAAAGTTGTGTGATTTACCAGTCTGGTCCCAGGATGATTCAGGTGAAGCCAATCCCATCCGACCCCAATACTGGGGCCAAGGTCCCATGGATTTAAACCCGTTTCTCCCACATGAATCTTCATGCAACTCTTTAAGCTTGTTGACCCTGTGCCAATTTGCTTGTGGCGCAGATAGTAATCTGGAGATTATGACCATTTTGGTTCTGCTTTTTAATTTCGCCCCTAGCTGCTCATATTCCCTCAGCAGAACCTATTTTGTTGGTATCTACATGGACCATGACAACTGGGTCTTTCCCCTCCCCACTCCAGATGAGAGGTCCTGAACCTGGGCACCAGGCAGGCCACACAGCCTTCGGGCCTCTCGATCTTGGCCACAGAGAACAGCAGCTATTTCCCTGACTATACAATCCTGAAGACCTTCTCCCATGCCTCAGTAGCTCCCTGCACCATGGTGCTGTGGTCAGTTTGCTCTTCCTCCCTGTACTCTCAATCTTGTCCAAACAGCGAGCAAGAATCTCAAACCTGTTAGACAAGCTCAAGAGCTGAGGTTCCTTTAGCATTACCTCCTGGATCCTCTACTTGCCTCACTCTCCTGTCCCTGACCACTGACCAAATTCGCGGTGGTTAATCTAAGGGATATGACTGCAGTCCTGAAGTAGGGTTACACTCAAAATATCGACTTCTTCACCTCCTGATGCTGCCTGGCTCACTGTGTTCTTCTAGCCTCCTGCTTGTCTAACCTGAACCACATCACCTAGGTAACTCTCCCCCTCCCTGATGTGTCACAGTTTTCAGAGCTCAGACCCCAGCTCGCTAACTTTGAGCTGGAACTCCTCGAACAACCAATGCTTGCTCTAGACGTGGTGATTATGAACCACAATGAGATCCACCAGCTCCCACATCCTGCAGTTACAACACATCACCTGGCACCTCTGTTTTAATTGCTTCGTTATTGATTTGATTTTTCAAAATTTCATCCCGGTCCTTTAGTTTGTAGCCTGTAAATGTTTCCCCTGTTTACCTTCAATCTGAAAGTAACCTTGAATAGATAGTCACATTAGGAGGTATCACCAACTGACGGAACTTACAGTTTACCTGTGATTTCATTTTTTTGAACTGAGCCCTGACCCTGGTTTCAATTTGTCCTGTTTTTAAAAAATCCTTACAAACTACAAGCCAAAAAAACAACCGAAAAGCACCTCTTCCCCAGTGCACCAAATTCCCACATTGCCTCTAAAGTCCTCGAAATATATACTCACTCGGGCTGTGTCTCACTCCGGATGGGATCGATCCTACCTGAATCTCTCCTTCTTTTGATGGTACTCCATCCAGCAGTTTGAATATTTGTTCCCTTCACCACCAATGCTTAGTAGCAGCAGTGCGTACCCTCTACAAGATGCACTGCACAAATTCACCAAGTCTCTTTTGCCAGTATGTTCCGAACCCACAGCCACAGGACATGGGCAGCAGATACACAGGAACACCACCACCTGAAAGTTCCCCTCCAGCCTACACACCATTCTGGAAGGTCATTGCCATTCCTTCACTGGGTCAAAACCTGGAATTCACTCCCTGAGGGCATTGTGGGTCAATCTGTAGGACACGGACTACAGCGGTTCAAGAAGGCAGCTCACCCCCACCTTCTCAAGGGGCAACTGGGATGGGCAATTAACACTGGACCAGCCCGTGATGCTCATAATAGGTGAAAGAATTTTTAAAGTACAAAAGGAGAGGAAATAAGTCATGGGATTAGGGAATTAAAATTAAAACATTGCTTAACCTTTGCCGTACGCGATGTGATGAGTCTACCCATAAATAAAAGATATTTTCAGTCTCTTTCCCCCACAGGCACCTCATTCCAATGAGTACTTCTGCATTAAAATAAAAATGTTGGGGTCATTCAGCTGAAAGTTCAGACAGAATAAAATAAACTCTCCATCAGTATGTGTGCAACGTCGCTAAGTGTCCTTTAATAATTGGTACAATATGATAAATGGATGGTGTACCTAAATGATATGAATGGACCCATTAGGATGGTTAAGTCTTTATGCACAAATATCACTAAACGGAGATGGATGAGGCTAAATTAAGTTGTCAGCTTGAGAAGGGGCATTTATTTAATTCTGAGTCGCTTTACAAACACAAATAATATTTCTCTGTATTTATATTAGAATGTGTTGCGATGTCCTCTCTAAGGCATCTGTCCATGCCACTCTGAATAGCCAGGAAACAGCAGCCAAATGGACTTCTAGGGTCAACGCGTGATCCTTCTCTTGCACGTTTCTATCAACCCAACACCCTGCAGGACCTCAGGACATCCCAACTCACTTCACAGCAAATTAATTCCTTTTCAGAAGTGTACTTAATGATACAGTGTGTCAAAAGGCAACAATCCATTTGTGCATAGCAAGATCCCACAGACAGCAATGTGATTATATCCAAATAGTCTACTCTTCAGGGTGAGTTCAGGAATAGAGTTTGGCTGAAATATCAGGGAGCAATCACCCGCTTTTCTCCAAAGTATTGCCAGGGAGCCTTCTACATGCACCTGAGATAGGGCCTTAGTTTAGCATTTTATCCAAATATTGCATCTCTGACAGTACAGCACCACTTCAATGCAGCCCTGATAGAGTCACCCTAAATATTGCGTTTAAGATCCTGGAATTACAAAAATTGTTACCGTTCTGAAAGAAGGCCATTCAGCCCATTGTGTCAGGACTAAAAGCATCACAACTCAGCGCCATTATTCTGCCTTATTCCTGTAACCCTGCACTTTGTTTCAATTTAACCAATTATCAAATGCCTTTTAAATGCCTCAAGTATGTACCCACTACAGACTGGTGTGGGGGCCTGACATACAGGGAATGGCCATAGACCTGAATCTCTGCCTCTCAACTCATTGTTGAGAAATCAAAATTTACATCCCTTCAAATTAAATCACCCGCATTCAGTGTTTCCCATTTTTATCCTCAATACCCCGAGAGCAGTGAACACCTGAAGATAACAGTGAGTGCTCCTCTTCCCTTTACATTACGGTCATGGGGACTAGTTCTACTCTAATACTTGGACATGTACCATAGGCTGACATTCAGCAACTGATGGATGGATTTCACTGCCCAAGGGGTTGTCCTCCTGATCAGGTATTATTGCAACGATTAAAGATGTTAGATAAGAGATTGTGGTAGCAAGGAACCATCATCTTACCTCAGCCTTACATTTGCCTTCAGTAATTGCTATGAATATATGATTGGATGTTCTCTGTACTGAATGGTTTAAGTGATGGGTTTTATTTCCATAGACGGTATCATCTCCTGAAATCATTCTCAATCTGTCACTCAATAAACAGGCACTATTTATTTGAGAGTTCCTAAGGATCCCTGTGTTTGAAATGCCCAGAATTGGTTACTGAGCGGTCAGGTGAGAATGAGAGCCAGGTTCAATATACCATTCTTTGTTTGGTCAGCTGGTCTCAGACCAAACACCTCGGAGCAGAAGGAGGCCATTAGCCCATCAAATCCATTGTGTTATTCAATAAGATTATGGCTGATCTGAAAATAACCAATTCCACTTTTCTGATCTCTCCTGAGGTAACGGTCTCGGAATCCCTCCACAGCTGCCACACAACACGCAACACCACGCTGGACTTTAGGTACACTGAGGTTGTTCTCCTCAGAGCAGGGAAGATTAAGGGGAAATTCCAAAACCCTGTAAGGGAGGATCGGCGACAGCACACAGTTGCCTTAAGGACACTGACAGTAGCGCCATAGCTGAGGTGGAGAAACATTTATTCACACAAGTTATTATGAGCTGGAAGAAATTGCTGGAATGGATGCAGTACCAATGCTTCTTTTCAAAAGGGTATCAGACAAATACTTGAAGGGAAAAGGTTTGCAGGGTTATGGGGAAAGGAGCAAGCTTGTTGGACTGCTCTTTCAAACAGCTGGCAGAAGCCTAGCAAGCTTACTTCTGTCACCTAGGCTGGAAACATTAGCTCGCTCTCTCTCCATGGATGCTGTCTGACCCGCTGTGATCACCAGCATTTGGTTGTTTTCAGTTCAGGTTCCAGAATCTGCAACTATTTTCTCTTACCTAGCCTGTTTCTGTGTTGTGCACTTCTATGATAAGACCACAAATTGTGTTCACCATAAGCAGTCAAAAGGTGTGGTGCTGGAAAAGCGCAGCAGGTCAGGCAGTATTTGAGGAGCAGGAGAGTCAAGGTTTCGGGCATACACCCGAATCACCTGAAGCAAGACAGCAAAGGGCAGTTTAGGTCTTACCTGGTGTCTCAAGAAACGGGAGTAGTGGAACAAGAAGAGGGGCTAAAAAATTAGTAGAGAAACTGATGAGGAGAAAGGCCAACAGATCCCCTATTCCTGAGGCTAAAGATCAGTGGACTCCTTAGTTGCATCCGAGATTAGAGAAGGAAGTAGCTAAAAAGATAGTGGATGCACAGGTAGTAATTGTTCAAGAATCCTTAAATTCTGGGACAGTCCGAAAGGTTTGGAAACTGTCAATATAACACCTTTATTTAAAAAGGGAGAGAAATGGAGGTAACTATAGGCTGTCATTGGGAAAGTATTAGACCTATTATAAAGGATGTACGAGCAGAGTATTTAGAAATGCATCTTATGATCAGGCAGAGTCATCGTGGCTTTATGAAGAGGAAATCGTGGCTTGTCAAATTTATTATGACATCACCAACCCAAAGAAACCCAAACATTTAAATAGAAAGCAATGCTTCATCCAGAGGCCCATTGAAGATGTCACCTAGTATGGTGACGAAATGTCTGAAGATGAATCTTCCAGCGCAGCAAGCAAACCTACATCCAGATGAACGATCTTGATGAAGGAACTGAGGGCATTCTGGCTAAGTTTGCAGACAATACAAAGATAGGTAGAGGGACAGGTAGCATTGAGGAGGCAGGGAGGCTGCAGAGAGTTTGGACAGGTTAGGAGAGTGGGCAAAGAAGTGACAGATGGAGTACAACGTGGGGAAGTGTGAGGTCATGCACTTTGGTAGGAAGAATAGAGGCATGGACTTGGGAGTTCTGGTCCAGGATTCTCTCAAGGTAAACTTGCAGGTTGAGTCAGTAGTTAGGAAGGCAAGTGCAAATATGGTATTTATTTAGAGAGGACTTGAAGATAAAAGCAGGGATGAACTTCTGAGACTTTATAAAGCTCTGGTCAGACCACATTTGGAGCATTGTGCACAGTTTTGGGCCTCATACTTTAGGAAGGATGTATTGGCCCTGGAGTGTGTTCAGAGGAGGTTCACGAGAATGGTCCCAGGAATGAAAAGCTTAACATATGAGAAACAATTGGGTCTGGGTCGATACTTGATGGAGTTTAGAAGGATAAGGAGGACCTAACTGAAACTTACAAAATACTGAATGGCCTGGACAGAGTAGATATTGGGAAGATCTTTCCATTGGTGGGAGAGACTGGGACCCAAGGGCACAGCCTTAGAGTAAAGGGAAGACCTTTTGGAATGGAGATAAGGAGAAACTTCTTCAGCCAGAGAGTGGTGAATCTATGGAATTCATTGCCACAGAAGGCTGTGGGGGCCAGGTCATTGAGTATATTTAAGACCGAGATAGTTTCAAGGGGATCAAGGGTCATAGGGAGAAAGCAGGAGAATGGGTTTGAGAAACTTTATCAGCCATGATTGAATGGCAGAACAGACTCAGTGGGCTGAATGGCCTAATTCTGCTCTAGTGTCTGGTGGTCTTATGGTCTCTCTCCTTAAGAAAATCCCTCCAGTATGACTCAATGCTGAATGTAGGATTCAATATGTTAACTCTATTTTTCTCTTTCCATAGATGCTGCCCGACTTGCTGTGTTTCTACAGCACATTCTATATTTATTCCTCATTTTTGTATTGCTTTCCCTTTGAAATGAAAGCTGACAGTCTGTTTACCTTTCCTTAATCCCCGCTGAACTTGGATGCCACCTTTTTGTGATTCATGGACAAGGATCTCCAAATTCCTCTGCTCCGTGGCTTTCTGCAGTCTGTCTCCATTTAAATAATATTCAGCTCCTCTGTTCTTCCTGACAAACTGCAATCCTTTGTTCATGGTTATCTACTACCTCCAACACCTTAGGCTCTTATTGTATTATGTAGCCTTATACTTGGGTTCTGTATCAAACACCTTTTGGAAGGCTAAACATATTGCACTGACTGGTTCTCCTTCATCCAACCTGCTTGTTAGCTCCTCAAAGAATTCTAATAAAGATCCTATACAGACAACAAGCAAAACTAATGTCATTTACAAAATACCATACAAGGACTGAAACAAATACTACATTGGACAAACAGGTAGAAAACTAACCACCAGGATATATGAACATAAGCCAGCCATAAAACGACATGACCCTCTCTCACTAGTATCCTTAAATACAGATGAGGAAGGACACCACGTTGACTGGGACAACACGTCCATCCTAGGACAAGCCAAACAAAGACATGCACGAGAATTCCTAGAAGCATGGCATTCCAACCGGAGATCTATCAACAAACTCATCGACTTGGACCCAATTTACCACCCCCGAGAAAAATAACAGGAAATGACATAATCACTGGAAATGACATCAATGACCCAAAGAAACCCAAACATATAAATAGAAAGCAGGAATCATCAGCAATGCTTCATCCAGAGGCTCACTGAAGATGTTACCTACTAGGGTAACGAAATATCTGAAAATGAATCTTCCAGCTCAGTGAGAAAACCTACATCCAGAATCTCAACCTGAGCTACAAATCTTCTCAAAAATCATTAATATATAAATTGAAAAGTTGTGGTCCCAACATTGAGCCTTGTAGAACACCACTTGTCATCCTGAGAAGGACCCTTTTATCCCCACTCTCTGCTTTCTGCCAGACAGCCAAGCTTCTAGCCATGGTAACACCTTGACTCTAACACCATGGGCCCTTATCTTACTCAGCAGCCTCCTGTGTGGTACCTTGGTAAAGGCCTTCTTGAAGTCCAGGTAGATATTACCCATTGGCTCTCCTCGGTCTAACCTGCTCATTACTTCTTGAAAGAATTCTAACTGATTTGTCAGACATGATCTCCCCTTGATGAAACCACACTGCTTTTGCCCTATTTTACCATGCACTTCCAAGTATTCAGAAATCTCATCCTTCACAATGGATTCTAGGATCTTATCCACAACCGAGGTTTGGCTAATCAGTCTGTAATTTTCCAACTTCTGCGTTTCTCCCTTTTTAAACAGGAGTGTCATGTTAGAAATTTTCCAGTCCTCTGGGACCATCCCTGATTCTAGTGATTCCTGAAAGATCATCACTAATGCCTCCACATTCTCGTCAGTTATCTCCCTTAGATCTCTGGGGTCTAATCCATCTGGTCCAGGTCATTTATTCACCTTCAGGCCATTCAGTTTTTCTTGCACTTTCTCCTTGGTGATGGCCACCATACTCAGCTCCGCCCCGTCACTCTCCTGAATTTTTGGAATATTACTCGTGTTTTCCACCATGAAGACTGACACAAAGTAATTATTCAGTTCTTCAGCCATTTCCTTTCTCCTGGCTACTATATCTCCAGTGTCATTTTCCAGTGGCCAAATGTCCACTTTTGCCTCTTTTTTGCCCTTTATGTATCTGAAGAAACTCTTACAGTCTTCCTTTATTTTATTGGCTAGCTTACCAACATATTTAATCTTCTCCCTCCTTATTTCTTTTTTTGTTGCCCTCTGTTGATCTTTGTAAGCTTCCCAATGCTTTGATTTCCCACTGCTCTTTGCCACATTATATGCTTTCTCTTTTGCTTCTTTGCTCACCCTGACTTCCCTAGTCAGCCATGGTTGCCTCATCCTCCCTGTACAATGCTTCTTTTTCTTTGGGAGGTATCTCTATTGTGTCTCCTGAATTATTCCCAGAAACTCCTGCCATTGCTGTTCAACTGTCTTTCCTGCTACACTCCTCTCCCAGTCAGTCCTACACAGCTCCTCCCTCATGCACCTGCAGTTGCCTTATTCAGCTGTAATACCTTTACCTTTGATTCTACCTTCTCCACCTCAAGTTGCAGAGTAAATTCAATCATATTATGATCTCTGCCTCCTAAAGGTTCTTTCACCTTAAGCTCCCTTATCAAGTCTGCCTCATTGCACAACACGAAATCCAGTATTGCCTGTTCCCTAGTGGGCTCCACCACAAGCTGTTCCAAAAAGCCATCTCGTAGACATTCTACAAATTCCTTTTCTTGCAATCTATACTCAACCTGATTTTCCCAGTCCACCTGCATATCGAAATCCCCCATGATCACTGTAACTTTGCCTTTCCTACACATCTTTTCTATCTCTGAGTAGGTTGGGTTTGCACTCACTGAAGTTTTGAAAAATAAGAGGTGGTCTTATTGGAACATATAAGGGGGCTTAGAGGACTTGAAAGCAGAGCTGTTAAGAGGTCGTTTCCCCTTGTGGGAGAGTCAAGGACTAAAGGACCTAATCTCCGAGTAAAGGATCATTCATTTAAGACAGCAAGGAACAGGAATTTTTTCTTTCAGAGAGTTGTAAGTGCGAAGGTTTCTTTACCCTAGAGGGATGTTGAAGTTGGATGGTTAAATATATTCATGGCTGAGAGAGACAAGTTTTTAATTAAGGAATCAAAGGTTATAAGGAGAGATCAGAAAAATGGAATTGAGGATTATCAGATCAGCTGTGATCTCATGAAATAACAGAGTGGATTCGATGGGCTGAATTGCCTACTTCTGCTCCTAGGTCTCATGGTCTCTTGAAGCAATATCTGAATAGTTCAGTTAGAGAAGGGGCAATACTAGACGTTGTATTGAAGAGTTAGCTTGACCAGGTGATTGAAGTTTCAGTCAGGGAGCATGTTGGGAACAGTGACCAAAATTTCATTAACTTTAAACCACTTATGGATAAGGCTAAGAGTATCTCTTGGGTGAAAGTACCAACTGGGGGGAATCTCATTATCACAACCATAAGCAGGAACTGGGGAATGTAGACTGGGGGTGGCTGTTTCAGGGTAAATCCACATCTCGCATGTGGGAATCTTTTAAAGGCCAGTTGACGAGAGACCAGGACCAACAAGTTCCTATGAAAATGAAGAAGAAGGATGGCAAGGTTTGGGAACCTTGGATGACAAGAGACGTTGTGACCTTAGTGAAAAAGGAAAAGGAGGCATATGTAAGGTTTAGGAAACTGAAGACAGGCAGAGTCCTCGAAGAATAAAGGTAAACAGGAAACAACGTGTTAGGAAGGTAAAAGGGGTCATGAGGCGTCCTTGGCAAACAAGGTTAAGGAAAGTCCCAAGGCATGTCACACAGATATAAGGAGCAAAAGGGTAGTGAGGAAATGGTCAGCTCCACTCAGGGACAAAAGAGGGAATTTATGTGTGGAGCTGCAGGATGTGGGTGAGGTCCTTAATGAGTACTTTGCATCGATATTCACAAAAGAGAAGGACATGGTGGATGGTGAGTCTAGAGAGAGGTATGTTAATTACCAGCGAGTGTCAATATGAAAAAGGAATTGGTGCTGGGCATTTTGAAAAGCATGAAGATAGATACGTTGCAGGACCTGATGGGGTCTATCCCAGAATACTGAGGAAGGTGAAGGAGGGAATTGCTGGGGCCTTGTACAAAATCTTTGTATCCATTTAGTCGCAGGAGAATATCCAATGTTGTTCCTTTGATTAAGAAGGGCAACAGGGATAATCTGGGGAATTACAGGCTGTGGTAAGGAAGTTATGGGAGAAGATTCTTACGGATAGGATTTGCTCACATTTGGGGAAATATGGGCTTATTAGTGATATGAAGTATGGCTTTGTGCGGGCAGGGTGTCTCACAAATTTGATTGCTTTTTGTAGAAGTGCCAAAGATGATTGATGAGGGCAGGGCAGTGGATATTGTCTATATGGGCATTAGCAAGACCTTTGACAAGGTCCCTCATGGCAGGCTGATACAAAAATGAAATCGCATGCAGCTGCAGTAAGTTGGTAAGATGGATACAGAACTGGCTTGTTCATAGAAGGTCGACAGTAGTGATGATGGAAGGGTGTTTTTCTGACTGGAGATCTGTAACCATGGGCATTCTGTAGGGGGCAGTGCTGGGACTCCTGCTGTTTAATATATACATAAATGATTTAAAAGAGAATGCAGGTAGTCTGGTAGGTAAGTTTGAAAATGACACAAAGATTGGGTGAGCAGCAGATAATGAGGAGAACAGCCTAATAATACATCAGAATATAGATAGGCTGGAGACTTGGACACAGAAATGGCAGATGAAGTTTAATCTGGACAAATGCAAAGTTTTGCTTTTGGAAGGTCTAATTCACTAAGGAAGTATACAGAAAACGATAGAACCTTTAGAAGCATCAACATATTGAGGGGTCTTTGCTTACAGTTCACAATTCCCTGAAAGTGGGTGTCTCGGTTAGAGTGGTGCTGGAAAAGCACAGCAGGTCAGGCAGCATCCGAGGAGCAGGAAAATCGACATTTCAGGCAAAAGCCCTTCATCAGGAATGAAGGCAGGGAGCCTCCAGGGTGGAGAGTTCCCTGAAAGTGGCAATCAATGTGGAAAAGGTGGTGAAGAAGGCACTTGGCATGCTTACCTCCATCACTCGGGCATTGACTATAAACATCATGTTGCAGCTCGACAGAACATTTGGAATATTGTATATAGTTCTGGTCACCACACTGCTGGAAGGATGTGGTGCTTTGGAGAGGGTACAGAACAAAACAATTTACCAAGATGTTGCCTGGTTTAGTAGGTCTTAGCTATGAGGAGAAATTGGTCAAATGTGGTTTGTTTTCACTTGAACAATGGAGGGTGAAGGGTAATTTGATAGAAGTTTATAAAATGATGAGAGGCATAGATAGAATGGACGGCACGGTGGCACAGTGGTCAGCACTGCTGCCTCACAGCGCCAGAGACCCGGGTTCAATTCCCGCCTCAGGCGACTAACTGTGTGGAGTTTGCACGTCCTCCCCGTGTCTGCGTGGGTTTCCTCCGGGTGCTCCGGTTTCCTCACACAGTCCAAAGATATGCAGGTCAGGTGAATTGGCCATGCTAAATTACCCATAGTGTTAGGTAAGGGGTAAATGTAGGGGTATGGGTGGTTTGCGCTTCGGCGGGGCGGTGTGGACTTGTTGGGCCGAAGGGCCTGTTTCCAAACTGTAATGTAATCTAAAGGACAGTTAAGACCTTTTCCCAGGCTTAAAATGGCAATTACTGAGGGAATAGATTTAAGGTAAAAAGGGGAAGATTTAAAGGGGATGTGAGAGGTACAGAACCTGGAAAGACCTGGAACATGCTGCTGGGGGAGGTGGTAGAAGCAGATATAATAGCAACATTTAAGAGGCATTTTGACAGACACATGGATAGGCAGGGAATAGAGGGATATGGACTGCATCGAGGCAGGAGTGGGTTTTAGCTGAGAAAGGCAGTGCATGCTTGGTGGGGCAACAGGCCTGTTTCTTGTGCTATTCTGTTCTTTCTTTTATTGGTGGGCTCTGTTGAATTGACCACTTTATTTTGTGGCTTTTCATTGCATTTTCTCCCCCGATCAATTCACAATTTGGTATCATCCATGAGCTCAGAGAGAAAGGATCGAGAATGGAACACGGGAACCTTGATGAATTTCATCAGAATTAATCATTTAAAAAACATTAAAAAGGCATGAAATGATCATAAGACTATTTCCAAGAAATGTAGGTCAGCTGGAGCTCAGATCTTGCTCTGATAGCTTATTAAAGGTCTCGATGAGATTATTGCCTTGCAATTGCTCCCTTTTGCTTATTATGTTACATCTATTCCATCCACAATTCTGAGGGTTATACATTAAAAGTATCCTCAACTTTCTCAAAGCCAACTTACTGACAGAAGTGAGATTCCCCTTTTCTGTTCTTTTCTTGCACCATCGATTTACAAATTTCTTCTGCTCATCTACTCCCAGCTAAGGAGCTGTGATCAATTACTCAACAAATCACCGCCACCCCTAAACCCTGTCCCCAACTCCCCAGCCAGCACTTCATAACCATTTTGGTAAATTCTTTAAATGTGCAGTCACCGGTTGTAGGAGATTCAACAGCCAACTTTCACACAGCAAGCTCCCATGTTAAAAAAAACAATAATCACCAGGTCAGTGCTCAGCTAAAGTTAAAGCAAAATATTGCTGGTGCTGAAAATCTGAAATAAAATCAGAGAATGCTGGAGAAACTCATCAGGCCTTCTAGATAGGCATGGTGGCTCACTGCTGCCTTTCAGCTCCAAGAACCTGGGTTCAATCCCACCCTTGGATGACTGACCATATGGAGTTTGCACATTCTCCCTGTGTCTGAGTGGGTTTCCTCTGGTTTCTGCCCATCCTCCCAAGGGTGTGTAGGTTAGGTGGTTTGGCCATGCTAAATTGTCCAGTGATGTGCAGGCTAAGTGGGTTAGCCCTGGGAAATGCAGGGGCTGGGAAGGGTGTGGATCTGGGTGGTGTGCTCTTCACAGGGTTGATGGGCCAAATTGCCTTTCTCCACACTGTAGGGATTCCATGATTTTAACTTGCAGCATCTGTGGAGAGAAATGTAGTTAATGCTTTGAATCCAATGAGTCTTCTTCAGGAATATATTGCTGATGCTGAAAATCTGAAATAAAATCATAGAGTGCTGGATTCCAGTTCCCAATGCTGAGGTAGAATCATATCGGACTCGAAATATTAACTCTCTCTCTCTCTCTCTTTCTGCACAGATGCTGCCAGACCTGCTGAGTTTCATTGATTTCTGTTATCATTATTTGTTCTAGTGATGTTGGAACGAACAGTGAGGAGAATTCTTTAGGGTCTTCATCACAATATCCCACTGGAAGGTCAGATACTGACTCGGTTTAATGGTTTATATGAAGGACAGCACCTCTGACAGTACAGCATTCCTTCAGTTCGGCACCGGAGTTTAGGCTGAAATCTCTGCAGTGGGATTTGAATCCACAACATCCAGAAATAAGAGTGCTAACCCACAGAGTCACAGCTGAGACCTGGGCTGTCTAAACCCGTTTCGAATATCCTTCCAGTATTCTGGAATAAATTTGTTCCTCCTAGAAAATTTGATACAGTGAGGGGTCATCAGCTGGGTGGAAACAGCAGGAGCATAGATTTAACGTTAGTTCAAGTAGTTATGAGTGCATTCTTCAGATTTGCAACAAGATTAAAAGACAACAAGGATCAATGAACAGTTCAATCTTATTAATTGGTATCTCGTGTTGGATATTAACCTGCTTAATGTGTTTTTAATTAGCATTGTACTGTTCATATCTGTTCCATTTTGGAAATGAATCTTAAGGTTGACTGGTAGCAATGAGCAGTTCTGCACCAGCTTAAAGACAGCAGCAAGTATCCTGCACTCATCATTAACGTGCCAAGGTGCCGCCACACCAATTGTTAGTCTTTTACTGAACGACAAAGGGATATGGAGACACTTGCAAGACTGTCGATTGGACAGACAGGTGGTACAGACTGTACAGGGTGACCATTAACTACCGTTCACTGTCACCCATCTTCTCTTATCACAGCCCAGGAAATAGCTCTTCAGAATGTTCTCATCATCCAGTTGGCCAAGGGATTACAACCAGGGTTCTCCTTGCATGGTCCTCCAGTCCTGAGGACTGGGCTGGCCAGAATTCATTCGTAAATTCATTTGACGTGGATATCATCGGATGGATCTAATTTATTGACCGGCGGGTGGATAAGGGTCAACCACCTGGCTATGGGCCTGGGGTTACACAAAGGTCAGAAGAGGTTGCAGATTTTCCTCTCTATAGGGCATTAGGGAGCGAGATGGGTTTTTGTGACAATCAACAAGGTTACATGGTCAATAGTAGATTTGCTTTTAATTCCAAATTTTTAATCCAATTTAACTGCCCACTGAGATGGGATTCGAACATTAGTGTGGAGTCCTGGATTACTAGCCCAGTGACATTACCACAATGTCACCATCATACATCTGGGTCAGAAAAAGCAGGAACTGGACTGAAGGGCAGCCCACTGGTGATTTTGAGAGGAGACATTGTCAGTCAGTCCATCCAGCTAAAAGCCTCAAGTTACGGGAACATCCCAGAGCTGAGATTGTTCTGTTACAGACTGACTAACTGCGAGTTGGGTCATCAGAGTGTAATGAGTCTGCACATGGACTCCAAACCATTATGTTCCTGACTACAAAGCTCAAAACCATTATATTCCCAACTGTTCAGGAGTGAACTGGCTCCCCTGACTTTACTCAACCCCACCCTCAATCAATCACAACAAGGTTAATTTTATAAAAGGTACTAAACAGTGTGAAAAAAAAACTTATAGTGATACCCATGTACATGGATTATAAATGAGGGCCGAGACCAAAAATCTATCAATTAGAAAAGGAATTTATAATTCAGTCTTTGGTTTGTCCATGATAAATAGATTGTGAAAGGTCGTGGCCATTAAGGTGTGTTATTCTGGTAGCACTGCTTTGTCAGTTGAGTAATTGCTTCAAGATTCTTGGTTCTGTTGTTAGTTGAAAGGAATTTGTCCTGTCGCTTTTAACAGAGACTTTTTTGATTGACTTGCTTACCATATGAGAGAGGTATGTTATTTCTTTTTATCTGCATGTGCGGGGGTGTCTAGTGGAATTCCTCAGCTGTATCTCTTTACAATACCCTTTGAACACAGTAGACACTGAATGCCAAGTTACCACACTTGCTCACTAACACTCTGACATGTAGAGCCCAGTGCTCACAGTTAGCTTTTTAACTCCCTTGCTTGTGTATTCCTGGAAGGATAAAATACAAGCATGTGTTTCATTCAGAACATGTCTTTTAATTTATATCATATCTGCAGTTTGGGGCATAATCCACAGGAAATGGTCTTCAGTTGATAGAGGATTAGCTCCTCATTATTTTTATAGTCACAGGAAATCACAGCTCAGTTTGTCAATGACATCTCTTCCTTTGAAACATTGCTGTCTGGAGTGACACCTTTCAGGTGTGACATTCCATGGTTCCTCCCAGGACTCGGTGTAAAACACATGTTCCTATTGAAGCCAGTCACTGAACTTACATTCTTCATCACTTTGTGGTTGGTATGTCTGTCTTTTAAATTTAAAAAATGAATACTTAAAGGGGGGAGGTGATAGCCTGATGGTATTATCGCTGGACTGTTAATCCAGGGACACAGGGAATGTTCTGGGGCCCCGGGGGGTTTGAACCCTGCCATGTCTGGTGATGAAATTTTAAATTCAACAATTTAAAAAGATCTGGAATTCTGAGTCTAATGATGATGATGAATTCATTGCCGATTGTCAGAAAGACCCATCAGGTTCACTCATGTCCTTTAGGGAAGGAAACTGTCATCCTTACCTGGTCTGGCCTACACGTGACTCCAGAATCAATGTGATTGATTCTTAACTGCCCTCTGGGCAACTGGGAATGGGCAATAAATGCTGGCCCAGCCAGTGACACCCTCATTCCATGAATGAACAAAAAAAAATTGACATGTCCATTTTGGGTTTTAATCCATTCTCTTGGCAAGACATCCTAAGAATCCTAACCTGCTTGTGTGACTGGCTAGACAGGTTTCTAGCACTGGGGGCAGAGTGCTTTCTCTGGACAGAAGTGGGATGAGTTGTTCATCACTCAGCAACTAACTACCTCATTGCTGAGTTAGTTTGCAGCCTCACAGAAGCTGAAGAATCCAAAACAGTTTTAAAGAGTCTTCTATATCCCACGCATTAACCTGAGATTTACCCTCTTTCAGGCACTGAAAGCTTTTGCTGTGCGTTTTCAGATTCTCAATGTGTTTCTTTCCTCTTTTCTAATCCCTTGTCGTGGTCACTTTTCTGATAAGGGAATCAACATTAAGCAGCTGGTAGAACTGCATCTGCTTTGATCGACCTTTTGATAGACAGTTCCTAAATCCTGAGGTTCAATACTGCTTAACTGTCCCTATTGACCAGAGGAAAGAAACTCTGCTTGATTCTCACAGGTTACCAGACGCTTTCTGGTTACACACACTTACAAAATGTAGAGTGAAACTGTTTGTTTTTGACAGAGGCAGAGCGAACCAGGTGATAGAGACTGAAAGCGATTTTTCTTCCCACGTAGTCTCTGGGGATTGAGTCTCTGGGGATACTTCCTTCCAATCCAGAGAGGGGGGGGTCCCTGAGTCCGCTGTTGGATCTGTACACCACTCTGCAGGTGGGGCCGGGCTGTCTTTGAAGAGCTGGGTGGGATATTCGGGTTATCGCTCACACTTTCTGTTGTTTGTGCTCAGTCTCCATCTGAGCCTGCCGGAGACACACAGAAGCTCATTGCCTTCACATACACTTCTCTCCCACTCTGGGCAATCTTAAGGAAGAGACTAAAAATATGGAATGCTTCAGGGTCACCCTGGTGTGAGGTGCCCGCTCATTCTCTGCGTAATGTTTCCGTTATAGTTCCATGTGAGAGTTTTAAAAAATCCAGAGGCGACAACCAAATGAGAAAAATCAAACATTTTTTTAAACCAGTGAGTATTTGGGATCTGGAATACGCTGGCTGGAAGTGCAGTGGAGGGAGGTTCAATTGAGGCTTTTTAGAAGGAAACCAGATAAGCATTTGATGATTAAAACAAAGCTTTGAAGAAAGGGCATAGATATTGATCCAGCTGCATCTCTCTTGCAGAGGGCTGTTGGGTCAATTGGCAACCTGTTGTGTTGCAAAATGTAATGGTAATGTTGCCATAGGCCTACCAGACCATGCTTGTTTGTTCAAGAGAGAAAGAGAGAGAGAGAGAGAGAGAGAAAGACATATAACTGGTGACAGTCTAACCTGAAGGATATCTTGCCTCAGGTGAAGGGAGAAGTTGAGAAAGAGAGTCTTACATGATAATCTCAGCCAGGATGGGAAGTGAACCAATACTTTGGCTTTACAAAGCAGCTGTACAGCCAACTGAGCAAACCAGCTCTGCCATTTGTGCTGCAGCCATTCTGTAATTGTAGTTGATCACCATCTATTCTGACTCTCAGCCCTGCATCTTAAAGGGTCCGCCATTGTTTTGTTACTCCTTAGCGAGACGTGGTTGGCGCAGATTGGACCGCTGTACATTGTCGACCCCTCGAGGCCATGAAGAAGGCAGCTCCTATCCACCTTCGTAAGGGCAACGAGGGACGGGCAATAAATGCTGGCCCAGGCAGCAATGCCCGCATCCCGTGAATTAACTTTATAAACTACAAGCAGCCTGGAGGTTGGCACAGCTTTGGTTGAAACTGAGATGTGCCGGGGATTGGCAGTTCAAAATCACAAAAAAAACCCCTAAAAATATAAAATAGAGTAACATACAGAAGTAAAGCTGAGAAAACACTGAATGACCCATTGAATTTGTCCCACCTGGACATCATGCAGCCACATACACCATTAATTACCCCACCCCATCTGTCAGCCATTCACCAGGGAGAGGTTAAAAAAAAACTGTGCTACTTAGGAAATTTATCTTAAAACCCCTAAGACAATCAAGTAAAGCTCCAGTGGAATGCAATAACCTATAAATCCTTCAAACCCTGGAAAACTCACAAGTTTCCCTCTACAGCTGAGATGGAACTGGCTGTAAGGGGCTGTGCAATCAACAATTATGTTCCACTCGTAACACTCTCACACTGTAGCAGCACTTCGCGATGTTAAGCCCCACTCCAAGACTTGACTACACAATCAAGGCAAACAATCCATTGATGGCACAGGCTCTGCTTTGTGTGATCAGGTAAACCCTGAAGAGCCAGGGCAGTATTTTGCAAAGTGCAAGTTGTCTCTCGGCTCATGCATGTCATTCCTTCATCAATCCCGTCCAGTTAAAGCCTATCGATTAACCATTTGTCTCATTGTTGCCTGTGGGCTCATACTGTCCAACAAATTGCCTTTGCCCAATTAACAGCGGCTGCTACTTTCCCAAAGTAATTAATTATGTGAATCATCTTGAGAGACAATATCTAAACCCAAATACTTTTCAACGCGTGGCTGTGTCTCTTGCCTCTGCACTCTTTTTTTCTCATCTCTGTACCCACTGGTGGCCATCATGGAGTAGCAATGCAAATAGGGGTCGCCATCCAGGTTTTAGGTGAAAGAATGAGGTCAAAGTTATCCACGTATATATGGATCTCCATTAATAATTCAGACATAAATGTTTTGGATTAAAACCACATTGCATAAGAAAGGCCCAAGGTTCAAACCCTAATCAAAGAGCGATATAACACTGATGGAGGTCATTTAGCCCAACCTAACCTTGCTAGCCCTTTGAGTGAGTTGTCCATTTAGTCTCATTCCTCTCCTCTTTCCCTGTAACCCTGAGAAATATTCATTTTCCAGTATCTAACTAGTTCCCTTTTGAAAGCTATTGTTGAATCATTCTTGTCCACCCTGTTTAGGCAGAGAATTTGTGTTACTAAAATGATTTATGATTGAATATGTGGTTGACTTGTACTGACTGTGTGGATTTGACAATTAAGTGCAGGAGGGCTCCTGTGTCCTAGCCTGGGTTCAAGTCTGACCTGCTCCAGAGGAGTGGTTTGACATCTCTGAATAGGTTGGTTAGGAAAATGTCTCTGCACACTGAGGAAGTGCAACAATTTTACACTACTACAACAACAATGGTTATAAGGTCTGTGAGCACAGGCATTGGTTAAGAACAACAGCAGCTTGGTAGTGATGCGCTGTTAGTGTAATAGCCAATTGAGGCAAATTGCATGAGAGCTTCATTCTGTAATGCCAGTCCTGAGTTGCAAATTGTAACAAATCCTGGTCCAATCTGATCTCTAGAAACATCACTGTCCCAATACCCTCTTATTTCCTTCCTTCCCTCTGACCTATAGCACCATTATCAGTGGCAGAACCAAACGGCCAGTTTACACAAATGAGGAGCAAGAGTTGGCCGTTTGAATTTGCTCTGACATTGTGCTCCAAATTTCACCTTCCCATCCATGCACTGAATAACCTGCAGAACGTCAATCTATCCATCAAAGAAAAATGCTTGATATTCAGACCTTATTCCGGTACGCTGGAATTCTCGTTGTAAGCCCTTTCATCTCAGTGCGTTCTCTCTCCTTCTATTAAAACAAGATTCCTCAAAAACCTATTTTTTATCCCAAAGATCAATTTCAGCTCATCTCATCACTCCTCCCTAAGTGTGGATTCCTCCTGCTCTGTCTCTTTTACAAATCCTGAAGATGGGTTTGGGGGATACTGTCCCATCAAAGGCACTGTGCGAGTGTTGAGTCAAAAGTCCTCACACTAGATGGGAAAGTCACAACACAGAGACATACTAATCAGCTTGCTGCGTCTGTGCCATTAACTTTCTCCATGAATGCATCTGGACTGATCTCCGTCTCTTTGTTCTCCCTGTGCCCTTTAATAGAAAAACAATTTAGTTCCCTCTTAGATGTAGTCTTGAGATGTTCCAACTTAAAAGGCCTGTGAAGCATGGTGATTTTGCAAGCTAATGGGGAATTATTGATGGCCCTGAAATCACATCTTCAACTTCAAACATTGACACAAATAGGGAGAAGAAGATGCCCAAGCTTTGGATTTCAAACATATTATTAAAGAGAACTTTTTTTTTTGCGAACACAAATTGCATTGGCAAAGTCCCTTATTAATGACTTTATAAGAAGTTCTATTCAGGCATAAGAATTTATTGCGTTGGTTCTTTTTAAGGTCAATTCCTTGTTGTAATAAAAAAAGACAAAAATATTCTATCTCCATTGAATTCCCATTTGCTCGAGATAGGAATTTGCCATTAATCTTAATCAAACAAACCATCCAATCTGAGGAAGATCTTTCTCTCCCAGTTTATTTTCTTCCCTTTCAAATGGCCTTCGGTTGTGCTGCAGTACCTTGGAATAACAGGGCCATCAAATATTAACTTGAATTTCATTCTCTTCTATAATGAAAAGAGGCCGATCTCTGAAGTTGGAAGTATATCCTGTTATTCCTTCAGGGATAGATACATATGCTTAAACCGACTGGTGTAATCATGATTCAATTAGAAATAATGAAATCCTTCAAAATGCCATGCTACAGTTTTTTATTACAATCAATACTTTGCTTTTTAAGGTTTTATATGTGTTTTCCTATTTTCTCCCCTTGCCTAAGCCTTTACTCATGCTTGCTCCTGGGCAGGGGAGAAAAAGATGCAAAGCAGGCCAGAAGTTAGGCCTACAATGAGGATACAGGCTGAACTTTGTTTGATTTGGTTCAGGGGAAGGCTTTGACCTGAAGTCATGAGAGTGCATGAAGTCCAGATTCAACATGGAGGACTCCACCAAGTCCTGCCAATGCCATCAGTCTGTGTCCTACTCTAGTAGCTATGTCAAAGGCAGGTAATAGCCTCGTGATACTATCATTAGCCTATCAGTCCAGAGGCCTGGGTAATGTTCTGAGGAGCTGAGTTCGAGTCCTGCCATTGCCGAGTGGGTGAAGTTTGAATCTTAAAATATCTGGAATTGAGGTACTGAAAATGACCATTGTTGGAAACCCTATCTAATTCACTGATGTCCTTTACAGAAGGCAGTTGTTAGCCTACATGTGACTCCAGACCCACAGCAATGTGGTCAACTCCTAGCAATAAACACTGGCCCACCAGTGACTCCCACATCCCTTGAATGAACTTTTAAAAATCCTTTCAGTCTGTAGTATTGACACACTGTGTATTGATAACAGCTCTGCAGACTCCTGGAAATAACGGTACCCTCCTCACAACCGCGTCTGAATAATGATGGACCCTGTGGGATCATATTGAGGGATACCTGTAAATATTGATATACTCCATGTGGAGGCAGGCTGGGCTCCATGATCTAATTGAAAAACACCTAGAAATGTTGAATGAGCGCCAGGAGCCCTAGCAAAACATGAATGCATCTGCAACATTAATACATTGTAGGAGGAGACTTCAAGACAGGCCAATGATAGCAGAAAACGTGTAGAAATATATAAGCTTGTTAGTCAGCAAGTTTGGAACGACACAGATTACTCCTCATGAATCAATGTAACTTTAGTCAAATGATCTGAGTTTTGTTTTTTTGCAGTAAGTTCTTACTTTTCTGGCTTCTTTTAACAGTTTAATTCAAACCATAAGGCAACTGTGGGTCTCATAATGCTGTAACATGATGTTTGCAGGATTGTAGCAATGGATACATTGGAAATTGCACTGAATAGTCCTCTAGGAGCTTATATAATAATCCGAGGTGCAATAGACAATAGACAATAGATGCAGGAGTAGGCCATTCTGCCCTTCGAGCCTGCACCGCCATTCAATATGATCATGGCTGATCATTCCTAATCAGTATCCTGTTCCAGCCTTATCTCCATACCCCTTGACTCCACTATCTTTAAGAGCTCTATCCAATTCTTTCTTAAAAGAATCCAGAGACTGGGCCTCCACTGCCCTCTGGGGCAGAGCATTCCACACAGCCACCACTCTCTGGGTGAAGTATTATGTGTGCCAGCCCCTTGGGGAGAAGGTGACGCTTGCTCATGGTGTGAACCTGGGAGGGCTTCTTTTGACCATATGGTTCTGGATGATCACTGATCTGTATCTTTGGCCTGCCATTGGACAGACATACAGGTCGATTGGCAGCATTATGACACACCTCCTGTGGCCATCCAATACCTGAGCCTGGCCTTTAACACAGAACCCTAGGATCGCTACCCACTGTGCCACAGGACGTCCACAACAGGATGGTTCACCATCACTTTAAAAAAGAAAGCATCTTTGACCATGTTGCTGACCCTTAATGCTGCTGAGATCATCTGCTCACAAGCTGCAGACAGGACAGCCAAGTGAAACAATTTGGAGCACTCATTGGCAATCTGCTAGCAATGGAGCAACTCCAATAACCAACTCCATCTGCTAACACTTAGTCTGGCTGCCAGGAACATGGAGGCAGCTCCCATTTGCAGTCCGAGAGACCATGGAAGTCAGAGGCTCCATCCAACAAAGATCAGGTCAAGGGCAAGAGACGCTGAAGCCAAAACATAAGAAATATAAACAGGACTCAATCATTCGGCCCTTCGAGCCTGCTCTATCATTCAATGTGATCATGGCTGGTTTTCAGAGTCATAGAGTCATCCAGCACGGAAACAAACCTTTGGTCCAACCAGTCCATGCTGAACATATGCCCAAACTAAACCAGTCCCACCTGCCTGCTCCTGGCCCATACGCCCCCAAACCTTTCCTACTCATGTACTTATCTAAATGTTTTTTTTAAACATTGTAATTGTACCCATCATCGTGGGTTTCCTCCGGGTGCTCCGGTTTCCTCCCACAGTCCAAAGATGTACAGGTGAGGTGAATTGGCCATGCTCAATTGCCTGTAGTGTTAGGTGAAGGGGTAAATGTTGGGGAATGGGTCTGGGTGGGTTGCTCTTCAAAAGGTCAGTGTGGACTTGTTGGGCCGAAGGGCCTGTTTCCACACTGTAAGTAATCTAATCTAATCTAAATGTAATCTAATCTACAACTTCCTCAGGAAGTTCATATCACATGTGAACCACCTTTTGTGTAAAATATTTGCCTCTCGTGCCTTTTTTAGATTGCTCTCCGCTTACCTTAAAAATGTGCCCCCTGGCTTAAAATCCTCCATTCAAGGAAAAAGACAACTACCATTAACTCTGTCTACACCTCTCATTATTTTATAAACTTCTATCACATCACCACTCAACCTCCTACAGTTCAGTGAATAAAGTCCCAGCTTATCCAGTCTTGCTTCATAACTCAAACCTTCCATACCTGGCAACATCCTGGTAGATCTCTTCTGAACCCTCTCCAGCTTAATAATATCCTTCCTATAACAGGGTGACCAGCACTGGACACAATATTCCAGAAGAGGCATCACCAATGTCCCGTACAAAGTCAACATGATTTTCCAACTTCTATATTCAAAAGGACTGAATAATGAAGGTAAAAGTGTGTAATGCTAGCTTCCCTTTCTTGTCTGCTTGCATTATCCCCCAGAGATGAAAAACTGCACCAAGCCTCAAATATATGCACTGATGTAGCATTCACAATCTTCTGAGTGAAGAGATTTCTCCTCATCTTATTATTCCTAAATAATTCAGCCCTTTATTCTGAGATTGGGTCCACCTAACCTGCACATTTTTTTGGGGAATGTGAGAGGAATCTGCAACAAACTCACACAGAACAGGGAGAATGTGCAAACTCCACACTGATAGTTGCCTGAGGCGGGAATTGAACGTGGGTCTCTAGCCCTGTGAGGCAGCAGTGCTAACCACTGTGCCACCGTGCCACCCACCAGACGCTCCAGAAAATGTTGATCTAATTTGCTCAGCCTCCCATTGTAGAGACTAATCGAGTAAACCTTTGCTGCACTGTCTCCAATGCTAGGACAATAATCTCCCCAGTGTCTGGCATACACAGAAAAGGGATGAAGTTTTGGTGTGGATTGTATTAGCTAGTTGAGTGTACTAGTTTCTTGAGAAATGTGAGTGATGACTGGGAAGAGCCGACTCAAAACTGCCACAAGATGACAGTGCATTTTAAAACCCAGCATCCAAGAGGAAAAGGGAAGCATACATAAAGACTAGGGAGCTAAGAACAGAACGGGCCCTGGAGGAATATCGGAAGAGCAGGACAAGTCTTAAACAAGGAATGATGACATTGGTTCAGCCGCATTTAGAATATTGTGTACAGTTCTGGTTGCCACATTACCAAAAGGCTGTGGACACTTTGGAGAGGGTGCAGTGAAGGTTTATGAGAATGTTGCCTGGTACGGAAGGTGCTAGCTGTGAAGAGAGGTTGAGTAGGTTAGGTCTATTTTCATTAGAAAAAAGGAGATTGAGGGGGACCTGATTGAGGTTTACAAAACCATGAAGGGTATAGACAGGGTGGATAGAGACAAGCTTTTTCCCAGGGTGAAGGATTCAATAACAAGAGGTCACACTTTCAAGGTGAGAGGTGGAAAGTTTAAGGGGAATACACACGGTAAGTACTTCCCACAGAGGGTGATGGGCATCTGGAACACGTTGCCAGCAGAGATAGTTGAGGCAGGTACGGTAGATTCATTTAAGATGCGTCTGGACAGATGCATGAGTAGGTGGGGAGCAGAGGGATACAGATGCTTAGGAATTGACCGACAGGTTTAGACAGTAGATTTGGATCAGCTCAGGCTTGGAGGGCTGAAGGGCCTGTTCCTGGACTGTAACTTTTCTTTGTTCTTTGTTCTAGAACCACTAACCAATTCCTGGCCATGATGGGTCATTCTCTCTTTTATCGGTAAGTCTTGAACTGGCCTTAAGAAAGCATCATATTCTTGATTCCCTTTCAATACTTTATATCAGCAAAGTCCTCCTTATCCAGATCCCAAGCATCCAGAATTCACACAACTGGAATGTGATATTCAGTAGGGGAATTCCAGATGCTTGGGATCTGATAATTCGGACTTTGCTGAACATCCTTTCCTTAAGCTGTGAAGAGCGAAACTGCTCACCAAAACCCAGCACACTTTAACAAGAATTCCTTATTCCTGTACCTCAATGCCCTTGCAGTAAAGACTATCCTCCACAGTCCCAGTGACTCAACTAGAGTGTCTCCTTCCAGTTAGAGGATCCTCCTGATGTCTCCACACTGTGTTCCCCAGAAGTCGCAGTGCCCTCAGCAGGAGCCAGCTCTCCAAGTGGGATTGTGGAGACTTTAGAACTGAGGCCTTATGAATGGGCTGGTTTATCAGGAGCCATCCCATCCTGAATAGGATGGTAAGTGGAGAAGTGGCCAGTTAGGAGGATAGCTCTAAGTTTCCCCTCGTCTGGATCCTAGTAAGTATGGGCCTGGCAAATCTTATTTGGTTTTAACATCATGATTCTAAAACCCACATCAAATTCCTGTCTGCACAGAGTCATACAAAACAAGGGGAGGCCATTTGGTCCATCACCCCAGTGCTGACTCTTTCAAAGGATATCTGATTAGTCTCGCTGTCTTTGCTTCTTGCCCATAACCCAAAGTGTTTTCTCTGTTGAGTATTTATCTAAGTAGAGTTTATAAGTCATAATTAGGGTCATAGAGATGTACAGCACAGAAACAGACCCTTCGGTCTAAGTCATCCATGCTGACCAGATATCCTAACCTAAGCTAGTCCCATTTGCCAGCACTTGGACCATATCCCTTTAAACCTTTCCTATTCATGTACTCATCCATATGCCTTTTAAATGTTGTAATTGTACCAGCCTCCACCACTTCCTCTGTCAGCTCATTCCATCTGCACACCACCCTCTGTGTGAGAAAGTTGCCTCTTAGGTCCCTTTTAAATTTTTTCCCTCTCACCTTAAACCTATGTCCCTCTAATTCTGGACTCTCCCACCCCATGAAAAAGACCTTGTCTATTTACCCTATCTATGCCCCTCATGATTTTATAAACCTCTGTAAGGTCACCCCTCAGCCTCCGATGCTCCAGGGAAAACAGCCCCAGCCTGTTCAGCCTCTCCCTGTAGCTCAAATCCTCCAACCCCAGCAACATCCTTGTAAATCTTTTTGTAATTCTCTTTTGTAAGTTATCATCGAATCTGCTTCCACCTCCCTTTCAGGCAAGTCATAAGAAAGAAAAAATAACTCTCCTCATCCCTCCACCGACTGGTCTTGTGTCCAAATTTTGAGTACTTTTTGACCTTTTACTTTGGAGACTAATGACTTCATTGGGAAGTCATTCCTCTGCCTGTTTCTTGTCAACAGAGCTCCCTAAGAGAGACCATGGCATAGTGTCATTATTGCTAGGCTATTAACCCAGTAATGCAGGTTATGTCCTGGGGACCTAGGTTCAAATCCCATCACAGCAGTACTACCGCAGTTAGGCAATCGTGTGGGAGGTTAAGAGGAAAAAAAAAGAAAAAACCCATCTGGTTCACCAATCCCTTTCAGGGAAGAAAACTGCCATCCTTACCTGGTCTGGACCCTGACACCCATCTCCAGATCCAAAGCAATGTGGTTGCCTCTTAAATACCTGGGATGGGTAATAAATACTGGCCAAGCCAGTGATACCCTCATCACGTGAATGAATTAAAACAAACAACAGAGAGGTGTATAAAATAGCTTTCTCTGTAGAAATTCCCATCTTATTCACTGTCAGGAAGAGGAACACCAGGTAACTCAGACAAATGGAGTTCAATGCAGCTAAATGTGAGGCGATACACTTTGGGAAGAATAACAGGAAAGCAGTGTACTGGGTCAATGGAAAGATTCTTGGTAGTGTGGATGTGCGGAGGGATCTTGGAGGCCATGTACATAGATCCCTGAAAGTTGCCACCCAGGTGGATAGTGCTGTGAAGAAAGTATACGGTGTGTTAGGTTTCATTGGTAGAGGGATTGAGTTCCAGAACCGCAATATCATGCTGCAACTATACAAAATGCTGGTGCGGCCACACTTGGAATATTGTGTACAGTTCTGGTCGCCCCATTACAGGAAGAATGTGGAAGCATTGGAAAAGGTGCAGAGGAGATTTATCAGGATGTTGCCTGGTCTGGAGGGAAGGTCTCATGAGGAAAGGCTGAGAGACTTGGGACTGTTCTCATTGGAAAGAAGAAGGCTAAGGGGGGATTTGATAGAGACATACAAGATGATCAGAGGATTAGAGAGGGTAGACAGAGAAAGACATTTTCCTAGGATGATGACGTCAACTTGTACGAGAGGGCATAACTACAAATTGAGGGTTGATGGATTTAGGACAGATGTCAGAGGCAGGTTCTTTATACAGAGAGTGGTAAGGGCATGGAATTCCCTACCTGCTAAGGTAGTCAACTCAGCCACGTTAGGGAGATTTAAACAATCCTTAGATAAGCACATGGATGATGATGGGATAGTGTAGGGGGATGAGCTGAGAATAATTCACAGGTTGGCACAACATCAAAGGCCGAAGGGCCTGTTCTGTGCTGTATTGTTCAATGTTCTATGTTCTATTCAGTTTCATAGGAGCACAGATCACAGGAGATCTGCCAATCCACTCTCCCACAGCTTCATGGATGTGGAGGTGCACAGGGTCACTGGAGTGATGCATAGATGGACTGCAGTTCAGTGCAGAATCCCCAAGATGTAGCTCCGTCTTAGAGGAAGGGTGACCAACTTCCTCCAGGATCAGGATAGCTACTATTCTGGCTCAAAGCTTCACTGTGACATTTAAATTCTTGGTCGCTGGCTTGTGGCAAAAGGCAATAGGTGCTGTAAGTTAGTTTTTTGCCTGTTTGTGATGGATGGCAATGTATTATCAGCCTGTTGTCAGCACTGTCCAAGTCATTACACGTGGTATGAGGTCAAGTTCATTGGTCATTAATTATTACCAGATCACAGAGTCACTGTGAGGGTGCAGAGCTACAGGTTGTACTTATGTGAAGAGTATCTCACCTAGACCCATTTCCCTAGTCTAGTACTCTACATTTTCCCCAACCAGCGCACCTAATCAACACATTCCTGAACACTGTGGGGAATGTTGCATGGCTGATTCACCGAACTTGCACATCTTTGGATTGTGGGAGGAAACCAAAGCACCTGGAGAAATCCCACGTAAGTAGGTCGGCATAAACTTGATGGGCCGTAGGGCCTCTTCTGTGCTAGATGACATTACGATGGCTGTGCCTTCAGCTGCTCTGCGGCCCTAAATTCTGGAGTTCTACCCTGCTCTCTCTCTCTCTCTCTTCCTTCAAGACAGTCCCTGAAACCAATCCCTATGGCTAAGCTATATCACCTCTCCTGATGTTTTCACCTATGGCTTGGAGCCCTACCTCTTTGCTGAGGTCTCTCTGAAGTGCCTTGGGAGGGGTACCACATGGGAGGTGAAATATTATTTGAATGCAGGGAGATGCAGGAAACATTCGCCCTTTGACAAGCAAATGTTTGTGTCTCCTTTCACATTCAGACCACAATGGATTGGCTATCCATTTGAAGTTAAGACGGACTCAATTTAACAGCAGGTTGCCCACAGCAACGTGGGTGACAACAGTGGAATGAGCCCTCCGCTCACATAGAGACCGAGATTAAAACTGAACGGACTCACTAATCCAGGCTGAAATGCAATCTTTAGCTCCCTGGATTGTCGGAGCTCCATCCAACCTGCTCCCAATGTTGTAGTGACCGGCTGTGTCCTCCAAAGCTGTGCAATTGAGACAGGGAATTGAAAATTGCAGTTCCCTAGAGAGGTGGTAGAGTCAGGGCTGAACAGGAATGTGAACCTTTGGAGGCAAGAGCAGAGTAACAGGCGACTGCTGAGGGAGACAAACCAGGCAAACAGACACTACACAGAGACTTGCAGTAACATCTGATCAGATTATAACTGTAACATGGGTGATCCACATCGTTTATATTCATAACCCTTTACAACACTCTATTCATAATTAAAAGAAGAAGCCCCATGAGGATCCCTAAATTGACAAAAATATTTTCAATTTCCCTTGCAACTTTGTGTACTCAATGAAAAAAACAGAAACATTGCTGCCAACACTTTAGCAAATAAAAAAACACTGAATGGAGTAAAAGAACAGAGAGATCTCAGATCATTAAAAGCAGCACAGAAGCACAATTATAAGTACAAACAACTGAGGTTTAACACAACAATGTGGTAGTCATTGTAAGCTTGGACAGGGGAGATGGGGGCAGAAAATTTCTTCTTGTGAGGGAATCCAGAAGTAGGAGCCATAGATGCAAAGATTGCACCTAATAAATCCAATCGGTAATTAAGGGAAAATTATTTTTACTCAGAGAGTGGTGTGAATGTGAAGCTGACTGCCATGGGAAGCAATTGAGACAAACATAGAGCCATAGAGATGTACAGCACAGAAACTGATCCTTCAGTCCAACTCTGGTCCATGCTGACTAGATATCCCAACTTAATCTAGTCCCACCTGCCAGCACCCGGCCCATATCCCTCCAAACCCTTCCTATTCATATACCCATCCAGATGCCACTTAAATGTTGCAATTGTACCAGCCTCCACCACTTCCTCTGGCAGCTCATTCCATACACGTACCACTCTCTGTGTGAAAATGTTGCCCCTTAGGTCTCTTTTATGTCTTTCCCCTCTCACCCTAAACATATGTCCTCTTGTTCTGGGCTACCCTACCCTAGGAAAAAGACCTTGTCTATTTATCCTATCCATGCCCCTCATAATTTTGTAAACCTCTATAAGATCACCCCTCAGCCTCTGACGCTCCAGGGAAAACAGCCCCAGCGTATTCAACCTCTACCTATAGCTCAAACCCTCCAACCCTGGAAACATCCTTGTAAATCTTTTCTGAACCCTTTCAAATTTCACAACATCCTTCTAATAGAAAGGAGACCAGAATTATACACTATATTCCAAAAGCGGCCTAACCAATGTCCTGTACAGCCTCAACATGACCTCCCAACTCCTGTACTCAATACTCTGACCAATAAAGAAAGTATACCAAATGCCTTCTTCACTATCCTATCTACCTGCGACTCCACTTTCAAGGAGCTATGAACCTGCACTCTAAGGTCTCTTTGTTCAGCAACACTCCCTAGGATCTTACCATTCAGTGTAATAGTCCTGCTAAGATTTGCTTTCCCAAAATGCAGCACCTCACATTTATCTAAATTAAACTTTATCTGCCACTCCTCAACCCATTGGCCCATCTGATCAAGATCCTGTTGTAATCTGAGGTAACCTTCTTCGCTGTCCACTACACCTCCAATTTTGGTGTCATCTGCAAACTTACTAACTGTACCTCTTATGCTCACATCCAAATCATTTATATAAATGGTGAAAAGTAGAGGACCCAGCACTGATCCTTGTGGCACTCCACTGGTCACAGGCCTCCAGTCTGGAAAACAACCCTCCACCACCACCCTCTATCTTCTACCTTTGAGCCAGTTCTGTATCCAAATAGCTCATTCTCCCTGTATTCAATGAGATCTAACCTTGCTAACCACTCTCCCATGGGGAACCTTGTCGAATGCTTTACTGAAGTCCATTTAGATCATATCTACCACTCTACCTTCATCAATCCTCATTGTTACTTCTTCAAAAATCTCAATCAAGTTTGTGAGACATGACTTCCCACGCACAAAGCCATGTTGACTATCCCTAATCAGCCCTTGCCTTTCCAAATGCATGTACATCCTGCCCCTCAGGATTCCCTCCAACAACTTTCCCACTACCGATGTCAGGCTGGAAAAAGATGTGGAATCAAAGCACATGGAGGAGAAGATACAGAGATAAAGAACGGCTAGGCAAATGTTTAATTAGCATTGAGCTGAAGGCTAAAGGAGAGATGGTGGAGTTCGGGCCAAGATGTGATCAGCCATGATTGTGTTAAATAGTGAGCTGCAATTACTCCACACAGGCTGGTATCCTGGAAACAAGTCACCCTACACTTACACATAGAGAGTCCTTGACACTAATCCAGCTCTCTCAGAGTGAGCAGCACCTCTGACACTCCTATTTATATCTGTCAACCAGGGCTCCATGATTGGGCCAGATTAACAGCCCTAATTGGGGAACTCATATTCTATGAGGTCCACCTGGCTGACCTCATTACAATCATTACACAGTAGACCCAAGGGGCTGACTGACCTACTCCAACTCCTAGATTGGAGTTAAAATACCGATCTGCTATGATTGAACTGAATGGTGGAACAGGGTTGAAGGGCTGATTGGCTTCCTCCAACTCCCCTATTTCATGCAACAAGAGGCATGTGCTGTTGCCAGTCCTTGCAAGTTCTTCTGGGTTCCTAAAAAGCCCTCTCTGAAGCTGCCACAAAAGAGGGCAGTGAATTCAGAGACCAGTCCACCGTGTATTCCACACTACCAGGGAGGCATTGCAGTATATTCCTATGAGTTGATTGCTCTGGCAGCATCAACCCTTTTACAGTTTGACTGCTAAGATCAACTTCTCTACAGTAATAAAGCTAGCGATTAAAATCCCACAGATCTGCTCATGAAGGTCCTTCGCCACTTGCAATATGTCTTCCCCTGTCAACTTCAGATATATGGTAACACCACCATCTGCAAGTTCCCCTCCAAGCCACTCCCCATCCTGACTTGGCAATATATAGCCATTCCTTCACTGTCACTAGATCAAAATCCTAGAATTCCCTCCCATTGTGGGTCTATCCGTAGCATATGGACTGCAGTGGTTCAAGAAGGCAGCTTACCACCACTTTCTCAAGGCAACTAGGGACGGGCAATAAATGCTGGCCCAGCTAGCAACATCCACATCCCACAAGTGAATAAATAATGTCCATTCCTTCTCCAAACTATTTCTAATGCATGGATGAGTTAAAGTCCTGCATGTTTTCTTTCTCCCCAGTTGGACCTGGGTTAGGGTGGCTAATAAAGGTCATATTGGACTTGAAAATTTAACTCTGTTTCTCTCTCCATGTTGTTATTGGGCCTGCTCAGTCTCTCCAGTACTTTCTGCTTCCATTTCAGGCTTCCAGCATCCGTCGTGTTTTATTTTTATCCAGTAAGGCAGACCTTAGACCCTTTAATGGAATCATGGCTGGTTACCAGCTCATCGTCATGATGCTGAGAGGTCCATTTCAAGCTTTTAACTTGCCTGGGCCCCTTCACTAGCAGATCGGAAGTTGAGGAGTCTGTGCAGTTGAGTGGCTGAGCCTGAGGAAATTCCTTTCACCACCAAGCTCAAGCTGATGATCCAAATGGAAACTGCTGACCTTTAGACAGTGGAGATAACATACGATCATAAAAATGAAAGATCTCAGCCACAGCTTTCAAGGTTGTGATCCAGGCTTAAACTTTAGACATGTAGATAATAGCAGCATATAGAATTGAAATTGCTCAATCAGATTTCCTGGTCAATATTTACCACTCATAAGATCACTGCTATGGAGAAGCAGGCCATTCAGCCCATCAATTCCACACTAACCCTCCAAAGAGCATCCCACCCAGACCCACCCATCCATCTTATCCCTGCATTTCCCATGGCCAACCCAGTTTCCTTGTTTATCTCTGTACACTAGGGGGCAATTTTAGCATGACAAATCCATCTACCTTGCACATCCCTGAACTATGGGAGGAAACCTATGCAAACACATAGGAATGAGGGTGGAATTAAACCCAGGTCTATGGTACTGTGAGGCAGCAGTGCTAACCACTAAGCTACTGTGCCACCATCTTTAAGAAGCAACTTATCTGGTGTAAGGGTAGTGCCTTATTATTTTGTGGTTTTTTTTTACAGAACAGTGGACTGAAATGAGAAGGAGCAATTATAAACATGCAAAACAGAAATTGTTGGGGGAACTCAGTAGGTCAGACAGCGTCTGCAAATAGAAAACAAAGTTAACGCTTCAAATTCAGTGACCCTTCTGCAGAACTATTTAGACCTGTGTTTGAAAAAGTGGCTGCAGCTTGGAAGCAAGTAACTGTATACCCATGCATTGTGTAAATAATTGTGTGAACAATGAGTAATTGAGGTGAAGTTGGAGATGATTTGGAGCTGAGTGGAGAGTACAGATATAGCTCTTGTTGGTAACATAAAGCTGATTAGTCTCTGGACTCGTGATCAGTTATTAATGACAGAGATCTTTTCCCCACCAAAAATTGTATGATTGGTTCCCAGGTAACTGAGCAGATTGGTGCTCGGAACAAGTTACAGAAAGAGAGAAAACTATTCAGTTCTTCCCCAGCTCAGGAGTCGTATCTCTGTTCTCTACAGTCAAAACCTGAAGAAAACCAATTCACTTATCATTCCTGAGGCAGTTGTTGCTTTTAACTGATGGATCAGAGACATGGTATAAGGTTGTGTCTTTTGCCAACCATTGGAAGCAACTGGAGAAAAATGACTGAAGCAACGTGCTGGCCAGGAGTGGAGTCATAAAGATCATCTCAACAACAGAACCTGGGTAGAAAGAATACTGACCAGTCTTCCCAGTTTTTCAATTCTGTTCCTCTATTTGTTTGTGTCTGTGTGTGTGTGTGTGTGTGTGTGAAAGGGTGAGTTTATAAGGGGATTAGTGTTTTAATTCGTAGTGTTTAATGCTGATAGCTTATAACTGTTTACCTGTAGCTAGAGTCAAATTACTTTTAGTGGATACTAATTATTTTTAGAACAATAATTTGGTCTGTGCTTTCTATCAACTTGAGTCTGAAAGTCTGGTAGTTCGGTGAACTTTATGTACTTCATAAAATCTTTAACTTTTGAGAATATAGGGGCACAATTTCCACCATGTTACTCAGTGAATCATAACACTGGTCATTATAGCATTTCTGGTTGTGAGTTTGTAGTATGCCTAAATTAGCACTTGCATTTCCTACCTCAAAATGATCACTACACTTGCTGTAACTTGGCTGTAAAACACTTTGGGATACTTTGGACTTGATGTAAAGCACTACATTATTGCAGGGTCATAGAGTCATAGAGATGCACAGCATGGAAACAGACCATTCGGTCCAACTTGTCCATGCCGACCAGATATCCCAACCCAATCTAGTCCCACCTGCCAGCACCTGGCCCATATCCCTCCTAACTCTTCCTATTCATATACCTATCCAGATGCCTTTTAAATGTTGCATTTGTATCAGCCTCCACCACTTTGTCTGGCAGCCCATTCCACACACGTACCAACCGCTGCGTGAAAAAGTTGTCCCTTAGGTCTCTTTTCTATCTTTCCCCTTTCACCCTAAACCTATGTCTTAGTGAGTTTTGAGAAGATTTGTAGCTCAGGTTGAGGCTCTGGATGTAGGTTTGCTCGCTGAGCTGGAAGGTTTGTTTCCTGACATTTCGTTACCCTACTAGGTAACATCTTCAGTGGGCCTCAGGCGAAGCACCGCTGATAATTCCTGCTTTCTATTTATATGTTTGGGTTTCTTTGGGTGTGTGATGTAATTTCCTGTGGTGAAGTCACTTCCTGTTTTTTCTCAGGAGTGGTAGATGGGGCCTAACTCGATGTGTTTGTTGATAGAGTTCCAGTCGGAATACCATGCTTCTAGGAATTCTCATGCTTGTCTTTGTTTGGCTTGTTCTAGGATGGTTGTGTTGTCCCAGTCGAAGTGGTGTCCTTCCTCATCCATATGTGAGGATACTAGTGAGAGAGGGTCATGTCTTTTTGTGGCTAGTTGGTGTTCATGTATCCTGATGGCTAGTTTTCTGCCTGTTTGTCCAATCTAGTGTTAGTTACAGTCCTTGCACAGTATTTTGTAAACTATGCCCTCTAGTTCTGGACTCTCCCCACTCCAGGGAAAAGATCTTGTCTATTTACCCTATCCATGCCCCTCATGATTTTATAAACCTCGATAAGGTCATCCCCACAGCCTCCGACGCTCCAGGGAAAACAGCCCCAGTTCACTCAGTCTCTCCCTGTAGCTCAAATCCTCCAACCCTGGCAACATCCTTGTAAATCTTTTTCTGAACCCTTTCAAATTTCACAACATCCTTCTGAGAGGAAGGAGACTAGAATTGCACACAGTATTCCAACAGTGGCCGAGCCACACTTTCTCTTACCTTACAATTTCTCCCACATATTATTACATGCCCAGGAGTTAAAACCACAAAGAGCATCTAGTGAATAGTTACTGTAATCATATACCATTTATCTGACCATTATTTAATAAAGATGGGCCATGCTTTTGATTATATCATGGACAGAGGCATTTCATATCAGTGCTTTAACACATTCAGTGCAAAGAAACTCACAGTGCAATCTCAACACTGAACAGAGGGATGACATTCAAATGAAAATCTCAGAGAATGGATGCAACCTGATGTGCATGTCACTCCTCCCCAGTCATCTCTATCACGACATCCCTCCGGACACCCTGTGCACTTTCACTGCTGGCCACCCTCTGCTGTTTAATAACAAGGAGTCAATTAGCTCAGTTGTCTGGGCAGTTGGTGAATGATGTCAACAGCATGGGTCCGATTCCCACACGGGCTGAGGTTACCATGAAGGACTCTCCTCCTCAAACTCTCCCCATGCCTAAGTTGTGCTGACCCTCAGGTTAAACCACCACCAATTGTCTCTCTTTAACAGGAGAGTGACCCAATGGCCCAGCAACTATAGAGACTTCACTTTTGCTCAAAAACAGAACCTTTACTCTGGAAATACCTTCTCTAAACCAATTACTGTTGTGCCATGAAATATCTTAATGGTATCCTCGGATACTGAATGGTGAGGAAAACTTGCATTCATATAGCACTTTTCACAGTCTCTGACGTCTCAAAAGAATCCATGGCCATCGAAGAACTTTTAAACATAGCCACCTTTTACTACTTTTATTCTTTCATGGGAGATAGATGTCAGGCTTTGTTCCAACCCTAATTGTCCTAGGACTGAGTGGTTTGCTGAACCATTTCAGGGGCTGTTAAGAGTCAGCTATATCACTGTGGGTCTGCAGTCACATGTAGAACAGACCAGGTAAAAACAGTGGATTTCCTTCTCTAAAAGAAGGACTGTGTGGTTTTCATTACAATCAGTGATGGGTTCATGGCCACCTTTCCTAGAACTGACTTTCAATTCAAGATTTTTATGAACTGAATTCGAATTCCAATAGTTACAATGGTGGGAGATGAATCATTTAACATAGGTCTGGATCTCTAAGGAACATTAACAGTCTGCCATCATATTCCCATAGTCTCTGGTGTGATCTGAAATCCATTAGCCAATTTTTACACAGTAGACTCTCGCACACAGCAACGTTAAACTACCCAAAAGCTGACAGTGCTGAAAACTAGACATTTTAATAATATAGGCGAAAGTGAGGACAGCAGATGCTGGAGATTAGAGTCGTGAGTGTGGTGCTGGAAAAGCACAGCAGATCAGGCAGCATACGAGGAGCAGGAAAATTGATGTTTCGGGCAAAAGCCCTTCATCAGGAACGTATGGAGGACAAGGGATTGTTTATACTCCAACAGGAATAGGAAGGAAGATTGGCCAACAGCATGGGTCCGATTCCCACATGGGCTGAGGTTCCCTTCTCAAACTCTCTCCATGCCTGAGTTGTGCTGACCCTCAGGTTAAACCACACCAATTGTCTCTCTTTAACAGGAGAGTGACCCAATGGCCCAGCAACTATAGAGACTTCACTTTTGCTCAAAAACAGAACCTTTACTTATCTTGGTCCCACACTCTGGAAATACCTTCTCTAAACCATGAAAGACTCATTCCTGACGAAGGGCTTTTGCCCAAAACGTCAATTTTCTTGCTCCTCGGATGCTGCCTGACCTGCTGTGCTTTTCCAGCACCACACTCTTGATTTTAATAATATGCCACTCTCCAATTTTAATTCATTAAAGCGAACCAAACCACCTGGATCTGGTGCTGCATTGGCATGTTGTGGCTGCAGACTCGTTATTGCCTTTGCCACTTCATGTGCTGCTCTATCCAATGTTCCACCTCTCTCACCTCCTTCAAGAGTCTGCTTAAAACATACCTACTGTAAAATATACCCTCTTTGTCCAACCTTTTCCTTACTCATCTCCTTCTTTAGGATTCAAAATCTTGGTTCATAATGTGTCTGTGCAATAGAGTCATAGAGATGTACAGCATGGAAACAGGCCCTTCGGTCCAACCCGTTCATGCTAACCAGATATCCCAACCCAATCTAGTCCCACCTGCCAGCACCCAGCCCATATCCCTCCAAACCCTTCCTATTCATATACCCATCCAGATAACTCAGGAAATTTTACACTGTTAAAGACACTATATAAATCATAGAATAGAATCTTTACATTGAGGAGAGAGGCCATTCAGCCCACTGAGTCTGCACTGAGCCATGTTGTTGTTGTTAAACCATTCCTCTTTAACAGTCTGTTGGCCAATCTTCCTTCCTATTCCTGTTGGAGTATAAACAATCCTTTGTCCTCCACACAATTTCCACTCTCCCCAGCCCAACTGGGATGTTTGCTACCAAGACCATGTGTAGGTTTATATTATTGAAGTGGATTTTGGCAACCCATTCCTGTTCCACCAACAGATGTCCCTAGCTAATGTTTTACAACCACTGCCCTTGTGTAGTTACAAGATCTGGACAACTAAGCTCATCAATATTTAGTGTAAATCTTGAGTCTATTTAATTTGTTATTCGTCATGTAGCAGTTAGCAAGCTCCGGTTTGGAGGCAGGAGAGATGCAAGCTCACAATCCAGTCACCATCGATCCAATCACTGTTTCCAGGTAACAGTAATTCTATATTTAAAACAATGATTGTTAAGCCCGAGAGCTGAGAACACAACAACAACTTACACTTACATAACACCCTTAAAGTTATATAAAGGTTCAAGGCATTCCCAGGAGCATTCTAAAACAAAATAGACTACAAATCACACACAGAGACCTTAGATCAAACTGCTAAAAGCCTGGGAAAGGAGGTTGTGGTTAAGGAAATGCCTTAAAGGTGGCAAGCATGAAAGAGAAAAGGAGATGTGTAGGGAAGGAATTTTAGAATGTACTCAATTAAAGGTGTGGTCACCAAGGATTGAGTTATCCAAACTGGGAGATGGAATTAGCAAGGAACAGATATGTCAGAGGATTATGGGGAGTACAGAGATGATGTGATGGAGTTTTTTGGGAGGAGTAGGGAGAAGAGAGAACATAGGTAGACTTGGAAACAAGCAGAAGAATTTTAAAGGCAAGATATTGCATTTTCAGGCACCAGTGTATACAAGGCTGACAGGTGAATGGCACTAGCTGTAGGTTAAAATACACGTGGCAGAGTCTGGATCATCTCAAGTGTTACAAAGGGTAAATATGGGAAACCAGTCAGGAACACATTGGAATGGTCAAACCTAAAATTAGCAAAGGCGTAAATGAGAATGTCAGCAGCAGATGAGCTGATATACTGTAGCGTCAAAGTACTGTAGTGACATCACCAAGATGAAGCAGGTGGTCAGAGGGATGACACAAGTATATGGTCAGAAACCCAGCTGACAGTCAAATATGAAATAAAAAAATTCATAGAATCTCTACAGTGTGGAAAGAGGCCATTCAACTCATTGTGTCTACATTGACCCACTGAAAAACATTCCACTCACACTCAGCACCCCTGCCTATAACCCCACATTTCCCATAGCCAATCCACCTAATCTGCACACTATGGGCCATTTTAGCACAGCCAACCCACCTAACCTGCACATGTTTGGATCAATGGGAGGAAACTGAAACATTCAGCAGAAACCAAGCTGATACAGGGAGAATGCATGAACTGCACATTGACAGTTGCCCCAGGCTGGAATTGAACCCAGGTCCCCAGTGCTAATGAGGCAGTAATGCTAACCACTTAGCTACCATGCCACCCAGGCTGTGAGAGGGATGGAATCAGTGGTTAGGAAAGGAGTTTGGAGCAAGGAACAGAAACAGTGGGTTCAGTCTTTTGAACAGTTACTTTTGGAGGATACTTGGTGTCAGGTAAGCAAGTGATATCTTAGCAACAGTAATGGGCTGAAGAGAAATACTAGTTAGGAAGAGCTGGGTGCCATCAGTGTATGTGTGAAAACCGATATTGTGTTTTTGAGTGATGTCACCGAGGTGAAGCATGTAGATGAGACACAGAAGGAGGCCAAAGACAGATTCTTGGAGATACAAGAAGTAAAGGAAAGGGAGTGAAAAGAGAAGCCGTTATCAGTGAGACTCTGAATATGATTAAATCAATAAGACTGGAACTAGGTGAGAACAGTCCCACCTAGCAAAATGGTAGTGGAGGGGTAATACAGGTGGACAGTGTGGTCAACTACATCAAAGGCTGCAGGCAGGTCATGCAAGTGACCTTTATCACAATCACCTCACATGTGGTAATGACTTTGATTAGGATTGCTGCACTGGCTGGGGCAAAAACCTGATTGGATGGATTCAAACAGGTATTCCTGGGAGACGATTTGGAAGATGACACTGCATTTGAAGGCTTTGCAGAGGAAAACAAAGTTGGAGTTGAAATGATACTTTGCAAGAATGTTGGTGTCAAGGGTTTTCTTTGAGGAGACATGGTGATGCTGATAGATTTAAAACAGAGGGGGATAACACCCAAAGAAAGAGAACTATTAATAATTTTGGCCAGCATGGGAACTAGGAGGGGATCTTTACTGGTCAACAATTTAATGGGAATAAGATTGAGGGAATATGAAATGGATCTCATGGACAAGTGAGCTCACAGAAGGCATGAGGGAAGATGGGAGAGAAACTACAGAAAGAAGGATGCAACTTGAGCAATAGGATAGTATTGAGGGGAAGTAAAGGTCGGTCCATGTGTGATAATGAGAGGGATATGACAGAGGCAACCGATTGGATTGATTTGCGTTTGGTGACAAATAAATGCAGAAGTTTCTTGCATTTCTGTTTGGAGATGAGGGTGGAGGGGACCAGGCCAGAGGCAGATATGAAGAGGATTTGCTTTCCAGATGATTGTTTCAGTGTTAGCAGATGTCAGCAGGATCTGATAGTGCCTAATGCACCTAGCCAGATTTGGTGATGGGTGGCTAAACCATATCCTTTCAATTTTGGGTCATTTGGACGTAAAGCAGTGATGAAGCAAATCATGCAAGAGGGAAATGCCAGGGGTCGAGACCATCAGAAATGGAGCAGAGGGTAGAACTGGGTGGAGGTAATTGCCTAGTGGTATTGTCGCTGGACTGTTAACCCTGAGACCAAGACATTGTCCTGGGGGCCCAGGTTCAAGTCCCACCATGGCAGATGGTGGAATTTGAATTCAATAAATATCTGGATTTAAGAGTCTAATGATGACCAATCCATTGCTGATTGCTGGAAAAACCATCTGGTTTATTAATGCCCTTCAGGGAAGGAAACTGCCATCCTTACCTGGTGACTCCAGATCCCTGACACCCCTCTGAGCAATTAGAGATGGGCAATAATGCTGCCGAGCCAGACACACCCTCATTCCGTGAATGAGTAAAGGGAAAACAAATCAATGGGCCGCAGAAATATTATGTGCGGAGGGCTGAGGCTACTGAGTTGCAATATTGAATGAGCAGTTGTAAGTGATTTGGGGGCTATTTTCATCCATGAATAGAGACAAATGGAGGGAGGCTTGGGACAAGTGCTTGGGATCTGGATAATGAGAGATCCAAATGACCAAAGGCAGTCTTATCAGTAATTGAAGACCTAGTGGATGGCGATGTCAAAGTGAATATGGGTTGGGGAGTTTGCTTGGAGAGAAAGATTTTGGGAGAATAATAGGGCAATTAGAAGAAAGAACGATGAGATTAAAGTGAAAGTTGAAGTCACACAAGATGAGAAGTTAATCAGTGCAGAAACTGAGGGGGTGAGTGAGGGGGAAGCAGTAGATATGTTTTTCTTACACTTGGGAAGGAGAGAATGATGATATTGAATGAGAGGTTAGTGGGATAGATGAATGTTCAAATGATGTGAATGTGTCGGTGGAGTTTTGGCATAGGCTGGGTAGATCAGAACAAAGTGTGATTTGATAATAAGAACCACACCACCCCAGTGATGGTCTTTACAGAGCAATGGTGGCACACATAGCTCGATAGGGTAACTGAGCAGGTATCACCACCCCTCAGCCACACTTCTGTTAAGACCATGAAGTCTACAACCAGAGCCTCATTCATAAGTGAAAGGCCAGTTTACATGAAGATATCGAGACAGGCGGTCAGAGCTGTCCTTCTGGTGTATTTAGCCGTGGGAGGAGTGAATTAGACAGGATGCAAAATTCAGCTCTGAGAAGGGGGGGGCAGGGAGCACAATGAGTAGGAAGGTCAATTGGAGTAGTGTGCCTGAATAAGACCATGAGAGAGTGCCTAGAAGGAAGTTGGATATTGTTTTTTTTTTAACCAGTCTGTTCAGACATGTTGTGACATGGGTGAGGTGGACAGGTGAGGTGTGAAGGATACTACCACAGCAGCTTAAGAGCACCCAGAATACAATTGTAGGGTTGCCCACAAGACAGTCAAGTTGGGAAATAGAGGAGCCCTGATGGGTTAGGGAAGGGAATTGGGAAAAGGAAGTATCTGAGAGGGGAACAAGTGAATGTAGATATGATAATTCAAGTGAGGATCCTAGGAGGGATAAAGAGAAGGTAAGGTATGGGAGGTCAGTTATACAGCTGTACAAAATATGGAGGGTCTTGTAGCCCAGTGGTAGTGCCCCTGCCTTTGGACCACAAGAACCTCCATACTCTGTATCCTCCATATCTTTGATCTCCTGAAGCAATTCTCATGTTGATTTTGAAGGTCAGGAGGTCCCTGTTCTCGTACCACCTGCCCCAGGTCTGTCTCAGCAGTCTGGTTAAAGCAAACCCACAGAAATATGGGACTGGAACAGATGGGTAGTCATGGAGTAGTCAAGGAGACAGCGAGGACCGCAGGTGCTGGAGAGTCAGAGTCGAAAAGTGTGGTGCTGGAAAAGCTCAGCAGGTCAGGCAGCATCCGAAGAGCAGGAGAGTCGACGTTTCGGGGATATGCCCTTCATCGGGAATGTGGGGGCATGGGGGGGGGGGGGTGGTGCGAAGAGGCTTAGAGATAATTAGGGGTGGTGGGGGGAAGGTAGCTGGGAGGGAGGGCGGTGGGTAGATGCAGGTGGGAGGTAACTGTGATAGTTCGGTGGGGATCCAGTCAACTTTCTCAACTTTACTCTCCATCACGAAAGAGCACAATTCCCGTTTCACAGGCGTACCCAATGCTGTCTCTGAACAGGTCCCCGAGCAGATTTATTGAGGGCGCGGGGAGGTGGGGGGGGGGGGGGGGTGGAAATCCGCTAATATTTTGTTTTGAATTGCCTCTGACAATGTTGCAGACCGCGCGGAATGTTCAAACTGTAGCCAGGGAGGAGGGGATGGGTTTGGATCTCTGTCTCTATTCATCCATCCTCTCAATATCTTCATTTGGAATCACCTTTGTGTAATATCCCGGTGAGTGGGGGGGGGGGGGGGATCTGACAGGGATCCCAGGCTAGGGACTGGGAGGGAGGGGCGGGGCGGGGAGACTGTGCCGGGTAGAGGGGAAGTGCGCTGCTGTCTTTTTTAAATCAGACCAGCCCGTCCCCTCCTTATAAGGGAAAGCGTGTAATTGTCCCCTATACCCGGCGTCGATTACACGTCAGTCCACATCCCCCTTCCCTCTCTCCCTCCCTCCCCTCCAACACACTTTTTTTTTCCCAGGCTGAATTAAGCATTTCAACATTGCACGCTGGCTTTGTAACCACTATAACGTCTATGACCGACCGCTTCTAGTCTAATTTACCCACTTCCTCCTCGCCCCAAAAAAAAAACTACACTGAAATTGGACTGCTTTCATTCTCTCCATCTCTCTCTCTCTCTCTGAAACGACAACTCCTCCCCATTTCCCCCCTCTTCTCCTCCTCTTCCCTCCTTCTCGGGGTCTGATAGAATACCCCTCCGTACCTTTTCTCCACCTCCCCCCCCCCCCCATCCCCCAACCCCAGCCCCTACAATCGCCACCACCACCGGGTCACAGACTCTCTGTGAGCCGGGCTTGGTGAGTCTCCTGTCGGCTTCAGACGCTCCCCTCTCTCTCTCTCTCTCTCTGTGTCTTGCTGCCTCTCTCTCTCTCTCTCTTTCTTTATTTAACACTCTCAGGATGCAGAAGACCTGGTTCAGGATCTCTGTGAAGCAACCCACAGCCCGCTTCCCTCTGCCGGATCGGTGCTAAATTCGAGGAGATTTATTCTGTGAACTGCCAACTTTTCTTGCGGCTGGTCAGGGAGGAAAATGAGCAGGAAAGGTAAGTTTTATTTTGTCATTTGTGTGTGGTTTTTTTTTGCTGTTGAAATCTGAATTTGAAATGGAGTGTTCGGTGTTTTGCTTTGCAGACACTGTAATTTTCCCACCTTACCTTTCCTATATCAACCTAGGATTCAATGCATAAAATATTCCCTGATACGTAACATTTATTAAATATTGCAAGGATCGCCGCAGTGCGAGTTTTTTTTTGGATGCACGGAATTTATTTTCAATCTGGTTCAGTCACAGATTGCGGACTTTCGATATAAGTTTTCAGTCTGTTTGAGAACATGGTTTGCCAGCTGTTAATTGACAACACCCTGAAACTATCGGGGGTTTTTTTGTAATTTAGACAGGATGGTTTTTCCTAAAAAAAAGTCACTGTGTGGATTTTCTTTCCTCGCTCAAACGGATTTATCTCTCTAGTTGCATTTTGAGGGTCAAATCAGCTTTGTTAGTGGATTTCATTTTTTGTTAAAAAATTGGCACCTTTTCATTTTCCATTTTCTCTCAGTCTCTTCGCCCGAGAATATATGGCGTGGATTCAACCGCTTGGAGATGACTGGAGAGTCAATGCTGAAGCTGTTATTTTAATATTTATGTGTGTGTGTGTGTGTTTATATATAGCTCGTCGTTATGTGACATCTGGTTCACTTTTTTAACAGAGGAAGAGGAGGAAGGGGGTTAAAATAAATGATTCAATTTCTAACTCCCAAGTCACCTCCCCTCCCTACTCTGAACCAAGGTGTCATCTACCTATCAGTGTGCGAGAACGTGTGCTTAAATGTTACTGTAATGTAGCTGTGTTGATGTTGCTGGTCGTCTGGGATTCTCGAGCTCTGATCTAGCATCTCTCTGGATATTGAGCGCCTTCAGTGGCCGTAGCTGAAAGGGAGGGGGGTTAGACGAATATGAAAGTTGGGTCTGCATGGGAGGGCGATGCTGTTTATCATCTGCCCACCCCTCCCCCCACAAAAAAAAGGCCGCTCAGAAAACAGATTGCAACCCTGCCAAAACAAATTTGTCCGCAGACATCAACAGTACATGTTTTGGTATTGAATGTCCGATTAACCCAAATAACCACTGCCGCTGCTTGAAACTGCTGGCCAGCCAGGCATTACCTCCCTGACCCGTGTGGTCAGGGGTGGAGAGTGAGCAGTACACCCTTCGCATGTGTTAACTGTTAAAAAAAAAAGTTCAACGGAGGCTTCACTTAAACATTGGCCACATCAGTCCAAAAAAATAAAAAACAAAAAATTGCGGACGATCAAGACGTAAAAAAGAATCGCCGGACTAACTCAACGGGTCTGTGCAGAGAGAAACTGAGTTAACGTTTCAGGTTCCAGTGACCCAGAGCCCAGACCTGCTGAATTTCTCCAGCAATTTCTGGTTTTGTTTTCAGTGTAAGTTGCTGTACCAGGTGAATAGGTTTGCGGCAGCTCCTCAGGTCAGTCCAGGTCGTCGGGAATAATTCAGTCCCTTCAGTTTTACCTGTGCTTTGGGATAACGGTTTATGGATGTGCGTGTGTATGTGCCTATGTAGGTCACCTTAAAACGCAACATTATATTTAACACTATCGCAGCCCCACCCTCCCAACTAAAATGATTTCTTGTAATCGATTATGAAAATACTTTTGAGTATCGATTTATGATCGATTTATTCAGAGACAATTTATAAACACACACACTGAGCGCTGGAGGGCATCTGTGGAGAGAGAGACACAGAGTTTAGGATTGGACTCCACTTTCTCAGCGAGCTCGGGTTCGAAGCTAAACCGGACTTTGGCTGCAAGATCTGACCGGACTTTGGCTGAAAGTGCTGAGGCGTCAAGGGAAGTGTTCAATCGGAGTCAGCCAGTCTGTAAAGCAAAGATCTGGAGGTGGGAATTAACCTGGTCACTCTTCCCCATCACCCCCCACCCACTTCCACTCCCCAAAGCGGCTCCGCTTTAGTTGAGGTTTATTTGAGACTGGTTTATATCCTTGTGCTTATCTGTAGTAGCTGATCCTTCACACACCTTTAGGCACGTTTGTCAAAAAAAGTGATTTTATACTGTAATTTGATTTTTAAAAAAATATACATACACCTCTAAACACTGGCTGCAGCTCTTAAACGTTCGATAGTGTTAAATCAGGGAGAATACAGTGCTCTGGTCAAAAGTAAATCTTGATAGTGGCAGCGGAGTAAATATTTTTCTGTGTAAATCCAATACTGCAGACAGACCTTTCAGATGCTAACAGAGATATGGGCGAGGGCCATTTATCAGACCGAAGCTCAGTGTTCCCTAACGGCGTCTAAAACTGCAGTTTAACAAAACCCCATGGATTGTCACGAAGTGAATCTGAAACAATCGACAATCTGTATAAATATCACAAATTTGAAACTGTTAGAAAATTAGTAGCCGTGTTTCATACAGACGGCCTTTGGGTGGAAAGGGAGTGAAGAGGCAGTGTCCAATGGTTGGTCAGATCCTGCCGGCGGGAGAAAGTGCCTGTCTGTGAGACTCCAGGGCGGTGCCCTGAGCCCTGTGCTGATGTCAACTCCACACAGCGAAGTTCAGCCAGTTTACAGGACTCTTGGGCTTGCTGACTCTCACGAAATGCCTCTTTGTTCCTTGTCCAAGACCAGATAGATTTCTTTACGAACCACTTAAAGGTCTGGGGAGTCAGAGTAATGACTGGGCGGTGGGCATTGCACACAGGAGTCAGAATGGCGATGCGGTGTTTTCTGTTGACACAAGATTGGGAAATAAATGGCGCCAATAGACAGGAGAAATCAGGCTATTGTACAGTGAGAACTTTATTGGGTGGCCCAGTAACAGCGGATTGAATGTATTGGTTGGTGGGCTTTCTAGTATAAGAAATGGAAGTAACCGTCTGGCCCCTCAACCCTGCTCCATCAATGAAGACCAGTGGCTCCCATTTCCTCCAAATCCTTTAATATCCCCAAAATCCATCACACAATTTTGAATATTCCAATGACCAGGCTTCCTCTGCGGCGAACATTTCAAAGACCCGCAATCCTTTGAGTCAAAGGTCTCTGCTCCTCTCAAACCCATCCGAATGGCCCACTCCATCT